>NC_092271.1:14262595-14562595 GCF_036320965.1 Panulirus ornatus | reverse complement strand
GAAAGATTGACCAAGAGGATATATGTGTCGGAGGTGGAGGGAACGAGGAGAAGAGGGAAACAAAATTGGAGGAGGAAAGATGGAGTGAAAAAGATTTTGTGTGATCGGGGCCTGAACATGCAGGAGGGTGAAAGGAGGGCAAGGAATAGAGTGAATTGGATCGATGTGGTATGCCGGGGTTGACGTGCTGTAAGTGGATTGAATCGGGGCATGTGAAGCGTCTGGGGTAAACCATGGAAAGCTGTGTAGGTATGTATATTTGCGTGTGTGGACGTATGTATATACATGTGTATGGGGGTGGGTTGGGCCATTTCTTTCGTCTGTTTCCTTGCGCTACCTCACAAACGTGGGAGACAGAAAAAAAAGAAAAAAAAATTATTTATTCATTCATTTATTTATTTTCCTTTGTCGCTGTCTCCCGCGTCAGAGAGGTAGCATAAAGAAACAGACGAAAGAATGGCCCAACCCACCCACATACACATATATGTACATAAACGTCCACACACGCATACATATACATATATACACACGTACATAATTCATACTGTCTGCCCTTATTCATTCCTATCGCCATCCTGCCACACATGAAATAACAACCCCCTCCCCCTTCATGTGCACAAGGTAACGCTAGGAAAAGACAAGAAACGCCACATTCGTTCACACTCAGTCTCTAGCTGTCATGTAATAATGCACCGAAACCACAGCTCCCTTTCCCAGTCCAGGCCTCACAGAACTTTCCATGGTTTACTCCAGACGCTTCACATGCCCTGGTTCAATCCATTGACTGCACATCGACCACCATATACCACATCGTTACAATTCACTCTATTCCTTGCACGCCTTTCACCCTCCTGCATGTTCAGGCCGCAATGACTCAAAATCTTTTTCACTCAATCTTTCCACCTCCAATTTGGTCTCCCACTTCTCCTCATTCCCTCCACCTCTGACACATATATCCTCTTGGTTAATCTTTCCTCACTCATTCTCTCCATGTGACCAAACCATTTCTAAACACCCTCTCTCAACCACACTCTTTTTATTACCACACACCTCTCTTACCCTATTATTACATACTCGATCAAACCACCTCACACCACATACTGTCCTCAAACATCTCATTTCCAGCACACCCACCCTCCTCCGCACAACTCTATCCATAGCCCACGCCTCACAACCATATAACATTGTTGGAACCACTATTCCTTCAAACATACCCATTTTTGCTTTCCATGATAATGTTCTCGACTTCCACACACATTCTTCAAAGCTCCTAGAACTTTCGCCCCCTCCCCCACCCTATGATCCACTTCCGCTTCCATGGTTCTATACGTTGCCAAATCCACTCCCAGATATCTAAAACACTTCACTTCCTCCAGTTTTTCTCCATTCAAACTTACCTCCCAGTTGACTTGTCCCTCAACCCTACTGTGCCTAATAACCTTGCTCTTATTCACATTTACTCTCAGCTTTCTTCTTACACACACTTTACCAAACTCAGTCACCAGCTTCTGCAGTTTCTCACATGAATCAGCCACCAGCGCTGTATCATCAGCGAACAACAACTGACTCACTTCCCAAGCTCTCTCATCCACAACAGACTGCATACTTGCCCGTCTTTCCAAACTCTTGTATTCACCTCCCTAACAGCCCCATCCATAAACAAATTAAACAACCATAGAGACATCACACACCCCTGCCGCAAACCAACATTTACTGAGAACCAATCACTTTCCTCTCTTCCTACACGTACAAATGCCTTACATCCTCGATAAAAACTTTTCACTGCTTCTAACAACTTGCCTCCCACACCATATATTCTTAATACCTTCCACAGAGCATCTCTATCAACTCCATCATATGCCTTCTCCAGATCCATAAATGCTACATAGAAATCCATTTGCTTTTCTAAGTATTTCTCACATACATTCTTCAAAGTAAACACCTGATCCACACATCCTCTACCACTTCTGAAACCACACTGCTCTTCCCCAATCTGATGCTCTGTACATGCCTTCACCCTCTCAATCAATACCCTCCCATATACTTTACCAGGAATACTCAACAAACTTACACCTCTGTAATTTGAGCACTCACTCTTATCCCCTTTGCCTTTGTACAATGGCACTATGCAAGCATTCCGCCAATCCTCAGGCACCTCACCATGAGACATACATACATTAAATAACCTTACCAACCAGTCAACAATACAGTCACCCCCTTTTTTAATAAATTCCACTGCAATACTATCCAAACCCGCTGCCTTGCCGGCTTTCATCTCCCGCATAGTTTTTACTACCTCTTCTCTGTCCACCAAATCATTTTCCCTAACCCTCTCACTTTGCACACCACCTCGACCAAAACACCCTATATCTGCCACTCTATCATCAAACACATTCAACAAACCTTCAAAATACTAACTCCATCTCCTTCTCACATCACCACTACTTGTTATCACCTCACCATTAGCACCCTTCACTGAAGTTTCCATTTGTTCCCTTGTCTTACGCACTTTATTTACCTCCTTCCAAAACTTTTTATTCTCCCTAAAATTTAATGATACTCTCTCACCCCAACTCTCATTTGCCCTCTTTTTCACCTTTCTCTTGACCTCCCGCCTCTTCCTTTTATACCTCTCCCACTCATTGCATTATTTCCCTGCAAATATCATCCAAATGCCTCTCTCTTCTTTCACTAATAATCTTACTTCTTCATCCCACCACTCACTTCCCTTTCTAATCTGCCCATCTCCCATGCTTCTCATGCCACAAGCATCTTTTGCGCAAGCCACCACTGCTTCCCTAAATACATCTCATTCCTCCCCCACTCCCCTTACATCCTTTGCTCTCACCTTTTTCCATTCTGTACTCAGCCTTTCCTAGTACTTCCTCACACAAGTCTCCTTTCCAATTTCACTTACTCTCACCACTCTTTTCACCCCAACATCCTCTCTTCATTTCTGAAAACCTCTACAAATCTTCACCTTCGCCTCCACAAGATAATGAACAGACATCCCTCCAGCTGCACATCTCAGCACATTAACATCCAAAAGTCTCTCTTTTGCGCGCCTATCAATTAACACATAATCCAATAACACTCTCTGGCCGTCTCTCCTACTTACATACGTATACTTATGTATATCTCTTTTTAAACCAGGTATTCCCAATCACCAGTCCTTTTTCAGTACATAAATCTACAAGCTCTTCACCATTTCCATTTACAACACTGAACACCCCCCATGTACACCAATTATTCCCTCAACCGTCAAATTACTCACCTTTGCATTCAACCCACCCATCACTATAACCCGGTCTTGTGCATCAAAACTATTAACACACTCACTCAGCTGCTCCCAAAACACTTGCCTCTCATGATCTTTCTTCTCATGCCCAGGTGCATATGCACCAATAATCACCCATCTCTCTCCATCAACTTTCAGTTTTACCCATATCAATCTAGAGTTTACTTTCTTACACTCTATCACATACTCCCACCACTCCTGTTTCAGGAGTGGTGCTACTCCTTCCCTTGCTCTTGTCCTCTCACTAACCCCTGACTTTACTCCCAAGACATTCCCAAACCACTCTTCCCCTTTACCCTTGAGCTTCGATTCACTGAGAGCCAAAACATCCAGATTCCTTTCCTCAAACATACTACCTATCTCTCCTTTTTTCTCATCTTGCTTACATCCACACACACAAACACACACATATATGTATATGTCCCTGGGGATAGGGGAGAAAGAATACTTCCCACGCATTCCTCACGTGTCGTAGAAGGTGACTAAAGGGGACGGGAGCGGGGGGCCAGAAACCCTCCCCTCCTTGTATTTTAACTTTCTAAAAGGGGAAATAGAGGAAGGATTCACCTGGGGAGTGCTCATCCTCCTTGAGGGCTCAGATTGGGGTGTCTAAATGTGTGTGGATGTAACTAAGATGAGAAAAAAGGAGAGATAGGTAGTATGTTTGAGGAAAGGAACCTGGATGTTTTGGCTCTAAGTGAAATGAAGCTCAAGGGTAAAGGGGAAGAGTGGTTTGGGAATGTCTTGGGAGTAAAGTCAGGGGTTAGTGAGAGGACAAGAGCAAGGGAAGGAGTAGCACTACTCCTGAAACAGGAGTGGTGGGAGTATGTGATAGAGTGTAAGAAAGTAAATTCTAGATTGATATGGGTAAAACTGAAAGTGAATGGAGAGAGATGGGTGATAATTGGTGCATATGCACCTGGGCATGAGAAGAAAGATCATGAGAGGCAAGTGTTTTGGGAGCAGCTGAATGAGTGTGTTAGTGGTTTTGATGCACAAGACTGGGTTATAGTGATGGGTGGGTTGAATGCAAAGGTGAGTAATGTGGCAGTTGAGGGAATAATTGGTATACATGGGGTATTGTGTTGTAAATGGAAATGGTTAAGAGCTTGTAGATTTATGTGCTGAAAAAGGACTGGCGATTGGGAATACCTGGTTTAAAAAGCAAGATAAACATAAGTATACATATGTAAGTAGGAGAGATAGCCAGAGAGCGTTATTGGATTACGTGTTAATTGATAGGCGCTTGAAAGAGAGACTTTTGGATGTTAAGGTGTTGAGAGGTGCAACTGGAGGGATGTCTGATTATTATCTTGTGGAGGCAAAGGTGAAGATCTATAGGGGTTTTCAGAAAAGAAGAGAGAATGTTGGGGTGAAGAGGGTGGTGACAGTAAGTGAGCTTAGGAAGGAGACTTGTGCGAGGAAGTACCAGGAGAGGCTGAGTACAGTATGGAAAAAGGTGAGAACAAAGGAGGTAAGGGGAGTGGGGGAGGAATGGGATGTATTTAGGGAAGCAGTGATGGCTTGCGCAAAAGATGCTTGTGGCATGAGAAGCGTGGGAGGTGGGTTGATTAGAAAGTGTAGTGAGTAGTGGGATGAAGAAGTAAGATTATTAGTGAAAGAGAAGAGAGAGGCATTTGGACGATTTTTGCAGGGAAAAAATGCAAATGAGTGGGAGAGGTATAAAAGAAAGAGACAGGAGGTCAAAAGAAAGGTGCAAGAGGTGAAAAAGAGGGCAAATGAGAGTTGGGGTGAGAGTATCATTAAATTTTAGGGAGAATAAAAAGATGTTCTGGAAGGAGGTAAGTAAAGTGCATAAGACAAGGGAGCAAATGGGAACTTCAGTGAAGGGGGCTAATGGTGAGGTGATAACAAGTAGTGGTGATGTGAGAAGGAGATGGAGTGAGTATTTTGAAGGTTTGTTAAATGTGTTTGATGATAGAGTGGCATATATAGGATGTTTTGGTCGAGGTGGTGTGCAAAGTGAGAGGGTTAGGGAAAATGATTTGGTAAACAGAGAAGAGGTAGTAAAAGCTTTGCAGAACATGAAAGCCGGCAAGGCAGTAGGTTTGGATGGTACTGCAGTGGAATTTATTAAAAAAAGGGGGTGACTGTATTGTTGACTGGTTGGTAATGTTATTTAATGTATGTATGATTCATGGTGAGGTGCCTGAGGATTGGTGGAATGCTTGCATAGTGCCACTGTACAAAGGCAAAGGGGATAAGAGTGAGTGCTCAAATTACAGAGGTATAAGTTTGTTGAGTATTCCTGGTAAACTATATGGGAGGCTACTGATTGAGAGGGTGAAAGCATGTACAGAGCATCAGATTGGGGAAGAGCAGTGTGGTTTCAGAAGTGGTAGAGGATGTGTGGATCAGGTGTTTGCTTTGAAGAATGTATGTGAGAAATACTTAGAAAAGCACATGGATTTGTATGTAGCATTTATGGATCTGGAGAAGGCATATGATAAGAGTTGATAGAGATGCTCTGTGGAAGGTATTAAGAATATATGGTGTGGGAGGCAAGTTGTTAGAAGCAGTGAAAAGTTTTTATCGAGGATGTAAGGCATGTGTACGTGTAGGAAGAGAGGAAAGTGATTGGTCCTCAGTGAATGTAGGTTTGCGGCAGGGGTGTGTGATGTCTCCATGGTTGTTTAATTTGTTTATGGATGGGGTTGTTAGGGAGGTGAATGCAAGAGTTTTGGAAAGAGGGGCAAGTATGCAGTCTGTTGGGGATGAGAGAGCTTGGGAAGTGAGTCAGTTGTTGTTCGCTGATGATACAGCACTGGTGGCCGATTCATGTGAGAAACTGCAGAAGCTGGTGACTGAGTTTGGTAAAGTGTGTGAAAGAAGAAATTTAAGAGTAAATGTGAATACGAGCAAGGTTATTAGGTACAGTAGGGTTGAGGGTCAAGTCAATTGGGAGGTAAGTTTGAATGAAGAAAAACTGGAGGAGTTAAGGTGTTTTAGATATCTAGGAGTGGATCTGGCAGCGGATGGAAACATGGAAGCGGAATTGAATCATAGGGTGGGGGAGGGGCCGAAAATCCTGGGAGCCTTGAAGAATGTTTGGAAGTCGAGAACATTATCTCGGAAAGCAAAAATGGCTATTGAAGGAATAGTGGTTCCAACAATGTTGTATGGTTGCGAGGCGTGGGCTATGGATAGAGTTGTGCGCAGGAGGGTGGATGTGCTGGAAATGAGATGTTTGAGGACAATATGTGGTGTGAGGTGGTTTGATCGAGTAAGTAATGTAAGGGTAAGAGAGATGTGTGGAAATAAAAAGAGCATGGTTGAGAGAGCAGAAGAGGGTGTTTTGCAATGGTTTGGGCACATGGAGAGGATGAGTGAGGAAAGATTGACCAAGAGGATATATGTGTCGGAGGTGGAGGGAGCAAGGAGAAGAGGGAGACCAAATTGGAGGTGGAAAGATGGAGTGAAAAAGATTTTGTGTGATCGGGGCCTGAACATGCAGGAGGGTGAAAGGAGGGCAAGGAATAGAGTGAATTGGAGCGATGTGGTATACCGGGGTTGACGTGCTGTCAGTGGATTGAATCAAGGCATGTGAAGCGTCTGGGGTAAACCATGGAAAGCTGTGTAGGTATGTATATTTGCGTGTGTGGACGTATGTATATACATGTGTAAGGGGGTGGGTTGGGCCATTTCTTTCGTCTGTTTCCTTGCGCTACCTCGCAAACGCGGGAGACAGCGACAAAGTATAAAAAAAAAAAAAAAAAAAAAATATAAATAAATAATAATAATAATAATAAAATGAAGACTGTATGAAGTAAAGATGAAATGAAGCTTGAATGACTCTATAAATGGTTTTGAGAATGAGAGAAATGTCATCATATTGGGTGATATGAATGTGAAAGTGGGATGTGATGAAATTGGTGAGATAGCTGGTAAATGGGGAGTGCCCAGAGTAAATGAGAATGGAAGTTATCTTGTGGATACCTGTGCTGAGAGGGATTTATTCCTTGGAAACACCTTTTTTCTGCACAAGATGATCTACAGATATACATGGATGAGGAATGATGGATGAGAGGGGCAAAAGGCTGTGGCTACATAGCAGTGAATGAGACTGAGAAAGGACATGTTAGGTGCTAGAGTTGTGAGAAGATTCTCTGGAGACTGACCATTTCACAGTTCCTGTGGGGATGAGAATCAGGGAGAAGTGGAGGTAAGGTGTAAAGGAAAATGGAGATGAAAAAAGTGTTGGCAAGCAAGAAGATGAACCTGAAAAAATGCAGGGAGGAGTATGAAAGGAAGGTAACTAAAAGCTTAGATGGAAGTGCAGTGAATGTAAGAAAGCAGTCATGTGTGAAAGAGGTGTTTAAAATATTTAGAGAAATACTATCAAAGGTTGTATAATCAGTAGTTGGATAAAAGGCAGTGAGACATAGGAATAAAAAGGGCAATGCATGGTGGACAGAGGTGATTAGAAATGCTGTGGAAGAGAAGAAAAAGTCATACGGTAAATTGTTGGACAGGAGGAAAGCAGAAAAAGAGTAATTGAAACTTTGGAAGGAAGTTAAATGAAAAGTGGGATAATAAGAAACTATACTGGAAGGAGGTGAAAAAGGAAGGAGGCAGATGTATGAGTGGAAATGATGATGTGAGAAGTACGGAAGAGGAGGTGCTGAATCAAAAGGAGGAGGTGAAGGGAAGACAGAAAGAGTATTTTAAAAAAGGGGATGCACCAGTTGTTATGTGCATGGGTATGGAGGATGGAAAGACGATGATACAAGTACAAGGGCCTACAACAAAAATGGAGGTAAGAAGGGCAATAATGAGGGTGAAGGTATAAAAGGCACCTCAAGTGGATGGGATTACATCTGAAATGCTGAAGTACAGAGAAATGTGATAGAATGGATGCATCTTATATGTAATTTGGCATGGAAATAGAAGGCTGTGCCTAAGGATTAGGTGAAAGCTATCATCATTCCCTTATTCAAAGAAAAAGGTGTTAAGGATGCAGCAATTATAGGGGAATAAGTCTTTTAAGTATACCAGGAAAAGTGTATGCAAAAATTTTAATTGACAGAGGGATGGAAGTGACTGAATGCAGAATACATGAAGAGCAAGGGGGTTTTAGAAACAATAGGGAATGTGTGGATCAGATTATTGCAGTAAAGATGACTCGGGGAAAGTATCTAAGGAAAGGTAAGTTGTATGCAGAGAAAGATGGATCCAGAGAAAGCATATGACAAGAATCAAGTGGAATACTTCATGGGATGTGTTAAAGATATATGGTATATGGGGTACAATTATTGGATGGTGTGAAAGCCTTCAACAGAGTAGCACATTCATGTGTAAGAGTGGATGGAGAGCTGAGCGAAAGTTCTGGGATACATGTAGGTGTGAGGCAGGACTGTGTGATGTCACAGTGGCTCTTTAATATATATGGAAGGCATGATAAGAGAGATGAGAGCAAAACTAGGTAAAAGGGGTGCAGAGATGGAGTGTGGCAGAGAGATATGGAGGCTAGTGGCAAGCCTGTTTGCAGATGATACTGTGTTGTTTGCTAAGAGTGAAGAGGAGTTGCTGATGGTTTAAGTGTGTTTTATGATGTGTGTAAGCATAAACAATTGAAGGTAAATGTAAGTAAAAGTAAAGTAATGGTGTTTGAAAGGAAACAGATTGAAAGTATAGATTTTGTAAAACCATATATAAAGAAAAAAGAAAGTGCACAAAATTGTGCCTTGGATATGGGGGGAAAAAAGACTGGAAGAAGTGAGAGAACTGAAGTATCTAGGAGGTGTCTTGGGCAAGTGTGGTGACACGGAAGGAGAGATAAGGGCGAGAGCAGTACACGGTAAAAGAGTCATTGGGTCCCTTAACAGAATAATATGGGAGTGAGGAGATATCAAGGTTCAGAATAGTCCTCCCAACCCTAACCAATGCAGCCAAAACATAGACATGGAATGAGTCACAGAGGTCAAGAATCCAGGCTGTGGAAATGAGCTATTTGACAAGAGCATGTGGTGTGACTAGATGGAATGAAGACAGAAATAAAAGGGTGTATCTGAGATGTGGTACGTCATGGAATGCAAACGGAGCATATTGTAGAGTTAGAATGGGTGAACCATAATACTTTGAGGTAGTTTGGGCATGTGGGAAGAATGCAAGATTGGAAGTTTACAAAAAGTGTACAATAATACAATTAAAGGGGTTGGTGTGAAAGAAAAACCACCTGTGACATGGGCATATAGGATGAAAGAATACTGGCGAGAGAGAAATATTGGAAGAAAGAAAATAGATTGAAAGTATAGGTTTTGTAAAACCATATATAAAGGAACAATAAAGTGCACAAAATTATGCTTCGGATATGTGGGAAAAAAGACTGGAAGAAGTGAGAGAATTAAAGTATCTAGGAGGTGTCTTGGGCAAGTGTGGTGATATGGAAGGAGAGATAAGGGAGAAAGCAATAATGGGTAGAAGAGCCATTTGGTCCCTTAACAGAATAATACAGAAGTGAGGAGGGATTAAGGGTCAGCATAGTCCTCCCAACCCTAACCTGTGCAGCCAAAATAAAGACATGGAATGAGTCACAGAGGTCAAGAATCCAGGCTGTGGAAATGAACTTTTTGAGAAGAGCATGTGGTGTGACTAGATGGAATGAAGACAGAAATGAAAGGGTGTATCAGAGATGTGGTATGTCATGGAATGCAAACGGAGCATACTGTGGAAAGTTAGAATGGGTTAAACATAATACTTTGAGGTAGTTTGGGCGTGTGGGAAGAATGCAAGATTGGGAGTTTACAAAAAGTGTACAATAATACAATTAAAGGGGTTGGTATAAGTAAAAGACCACCTGTGACATGGGCATAAAGGGTGGAGGGATAGTGGCTGGAGAGAAATATTGGAAGAATGTGTGAAATAGCATATGCGAGGGTGGAGGCATGTAAGGACAGGGATAAGTGGAGACTCTTTTGCCGTGGCCACCTCTTGATTGAAGTTCCAGGAGGGAATGGGCATCTGAGGTATAGATATAATACAATGCACCAGTGCAAATACACAGAAGCTTAGGGATACTTAGTACATGAAACAACACTTTTACTAACTCAGCGAAGTCTTTGCCCATGACCCTTGAAGCTTCACAGGCCATATGAATAATACAGTACTGCTTTGTCCCTTCTGAATATGGTGCTCATATTTGCAAATAATGTAAGTATGCTGCAAGGTGAATCCAATCCATGGTTCAACCATTCCTGTTCTGAGGCCATTCAGGCAAGGGATCAGGGCATACCGGGCTTGGAAAAACTCTCCTTCCTCTGGCTTCCATTAAGCTTTTATCACTGCCTGTAACAGCTGCAAGCACCTCATCCATGAGGTGAAGTATTCCTTAATTCAAAGTAAGCGCAATAACCTCTCCTTGTCATCTACTGACAGGTCTTTCTGGTCTTTAGCTAAAGGCATCTCTAACAACTTCTGTTGTTCTACCTTTCCTTCACTTTCCTGTTCTGATGGTATTAAAGCTGTCTCTCCCATGGACAAAGCAACTCTCTTCGGTTCCCGTTCCTCCTCTAACTCCACCTTGGATGACTAACATTCCTTCACCCCCCTGCTGCTCCTATTACTAATCCTATGCCTCTTCCTGTAATCTTTTTTCAGAATGTCCAAAAAGCACTTCTTTCTCTGGAAACAAGCAAGGCTTCTGGTCTTTACGGCATCAATCCCTGTGTACTGAAAGAGTTTGCCTCTGAACTTGCAACTGTGCTTGCTTGTCTCTTTCGTTTCTTTTTAAAAACCAAAACTTTTTCTTCTTCTTGGAAGCATGCATTGATACATCCCATCCCAAAGAAGGGTGACTGTTCTGACCCCTCTAACTATCCTATTGCTATGACACTTACTATTTCCAAAGTCTGAATCCCTCCTCAACTCTCATATCCTTAAACAGCTTGAAAATCAGTCTTGTCTCTGATCACCAGTATGCATCCATGAGGCAAGATTCACTAGTGATATTCTTTCCCATCTTACTAATGTCTGGTCATCATCCCTGAAAGATTTTGGGGAGTCAAGTGTAGTTGCCATTGACATCTCTAAGGCTTTCGATAGGGTGTGGCATTGGGGGTCTCATCTCTAAGTTCCCCCTTTTGGCTTTCCTCACTCACTTTGCTCTCTGGCCAATCTATCTCAGTGAGTGTTGATGGATCAGCCTCCCTTCTTTTCTCCATCAACAGCAGTGTCCCTCAAGGTTCTGTTCTGTCCCATACACTTTTTCTCCTTTTTTCCATTACTTCCTCTTCTCCATAAATAATCCAATGCACTCATATGCTGATGACTCAACACTCACGACTTGGATAGGATATCTTAGTGGGGCACACAAAATCTTGTTAAGCTTAATACCTCTAAGACCCAATTTCTACCCATCTCTATCGAAAACTTTTCACAACTCTCATCTCTCCTTTGACGGTTCTGTAATTCCACCTTATGACTCAATGGGCATACTTGGTACTACTGTAACATCCACTCTTTCTTGGAAATGCCTGCATTACAAGGATAGCTAAGTCTGCCTCAAAGAAACTGGGTGTCCTGTTTAGATGTCAAAACTGCTCCTCTGAACAGGTGCTTTGTTTATACAAGGGACTGATTCGTCCTTGCACGGAGTACTGCTTCTGCATATGGGGTGGTTCTGGCTCTGTGTGCGTACTTGACAGAGTTGAGTTAAAAGCGATCCGACTTATAACCTGTCCCAGACTAACTTCAAAACTTGACCCCCTTGCCGTATGCTGCAACGGTGGTTCACTTTCCCTCTTCTATAGGTATCACTGGCTTTTGTTTCCAAGAGCTGGCTGCTTGTGTGCCCCCATCACTAACTAGACCGTGCAATATTTGGCAAGCTGCTGGATCACATAATTATTGTGTGGCCAGCGGTAACTTATGCTGGGCCATTTTGATACCTGCTTCTTTCCCTACACATCGAAGCTTTGGAACTCTACCTTCTCGTGCTTTTCCCAATAACTATGACATGTCTTTCACTTCCTCTAAAGTTAATAAATACTTTTTCCCTTGTCTACTCTTTTTCTGTTTCATTTTTTTTTTTCGGTCTCCCGCATTTGTGAGGTAGCGCAAGGAAACAGACGAAAGAAATGGCCCAACCCACCCCCTTACACATGTATATACATACGTCCACACACGCAAATATACATACCTACACAGCTTTCCATGGTTTACCCCAGACGCTTCACATGCCTTGATTCAATCCACTGACAGCACGTCAACCCCGGTATACCACATCGCTCCAATTCACTCTATTTCTTGCCCTCCTTTCACCCTCCTGCATGTTCAGGCCCCGATCACACAAAATCTTTTTCACTCCATCTTTCCACCTCCAATTTGGTCTCCCACTTCTCCTCATTCCCTCCACCTCCGACACATATATCCTCTTGGTCAATCTTTCCTCACTCATTCTCTCCATGTGCCCAAACCATTTCAAAACACCCTCTTCTGCTCTCTCAACACACTCTTTTTATTTCCACACATCTCTCTTACCCTTACGTTACTTACTCGATCAAACCACCTCACACCACATATTGTCCTCAAACATCTCATTTCCAGCACATCCATCCTCCTGCGCACAACTCTATCCATAGCCCACGCCCCACAACCATACAACATTGTTGGAACCACTATTCCTTCAAACATACCCATTTTTGCTTTCAGAGATAATGTTCTCGACTTCCACACATTCTTTAAGGCTCCAAGGATTTTCGCCCCCTCCCCCGCCCTATGATCCACTTCCGCTTCCATGGTTCCATTCGCTGCCAGATCCACTCCCAGATATCTAAAACACTTTACTTCCTCCAGTTTTTCTCCATTCAAACTTACCTCCCAATTGACTTGACCCTCAACCCTACTGTACCTAATTACCTTGCTCTTATTCACATTTACTCTTAACTTTCTTCTTTCACACACTTTACCAAACTCAGTCACCAGCTTATGCAGTTTCTCACATGAATCAGCCACCAGCGCTGTATCATCAGCGAACAACAACTGACTCACTTCCCAAGCTCTCTCATCCACAACAGACTGCATACTTGCCCCTCTTTCCAAAACTCTTGCATTCACCTCCCTAACAACCCCATCCATAAACAAATTAAACAACCATGGAGACATCACACACCCCTGCCGCAAACCTACATTCACTGAGAACCAATCACTTTCCTCTCTTCCTACACGTACACATGCCTTACATCCTCGATAAAAACTTTTCACTGCTTCTAACAACTTGCCTCCCACACCATACATTATTAAAACCTTCCACAGAGCATCTCTATCAACTCTATCATATGCCTTCTCCAGATCCATAAATGCTACATACAAATCCATTTGTTTTTCTAAGTATTTCTCACATACATTCTTCAAAACAAACACCTGATCCACACATCCTCTACCACTTCTGAAACCACACTGCTCTTCCCCAATCTGATGCTCTGTACACGCCTTCACCCTCTCAATCAATACCCTCCCATATAATTTCCCAGGAATACTCAACAAACTTATACCTCTGAAATTTGAGCACTCACTCTTATCCCCTTTGCCTTTGTACAATGGCACTATGCAAGCATTCCGCCAATCCTCAGGCACCTCACCATGAATCATACATACATTAAATAACCTTACCAACCAGTCAACAATACAGTCACCCCCTTTTTTAATAAATTCCATTGCAATACCATCCAAACCTGCTGCTTTGCCGGCTTTCATCTTCCGTAAAGCTTTTACTACCTCTTCTCTATTTACCAAATCATTTTCCCTAACCCTCTCACTTTGCACACCACCTCGACCAAAACACCCTATATCTGCCACTCTATCATCAAACACATTCAACAAACCTTCAAACTACACACTCCAACTCCTCACATCACCACTACTTATTATCACCTCCCCATTAGCCCCCTATTTACCCTTTCCAAAACATCTTTTTATTCTCCCTGAAATTTAATGATACTCTCTCACCCCAACTCTCATTTGCCCTCTTTTTCACCTCTTGCACCTTTCTCTTGACCTCCTGCCTCTTTCTTTTATACCTCTCCCACTCATTTGCATTTTTTCCCTGCAAAAATCGTCCAAATGCCTCTCTCTTCTCTTTCACTAATAATCTTACTTCTTTATCCCACCACTCACTACCTTTTCTAATCAACCCACCTCCCACACTTCTCATACCACAAGCATCTTTTGCGCAAGCCATCACTGCTTCCCTAAATACATCCCATTCCTCCCCCACTCTCCTTACCTCCTTTGTTCTCACCTTTTTCCATTGTTCTCACCTTTTTCCAATCTGTACTCAGTCTCTCCTGGTACTTCCTCACACAAGTCTCCTTCCCAAGCTCACTTACTCTCCACTCTCTTCAACCCAACATTCTCTCTTTTTTTCCGAAAACCCCCACAAATCTTCACCTTCGCCTCCACAAGATAATGATCAGAGATCCCTCCAGTTGCACCTCTCAGCATTAGGTAGAAGTATTAAACTGGAACATTTAGGTAAAAGCACTAGATAAAAGTGTTAAACTGGAAAATTTAGGCAGAAGCATTAGGAAAAGTAACAGCTTGGAACATTAAGAAGAAGTTGGTAGAAAAATTAGATTGGAACTTTGCAAGCACTGCACTAAAGTTGCCTTCAACTGGCATCTTAAGGATGAAATATGAAAGGATAAGAAGGATAAGAAGTTTAATTTGTTTATGGATGGGGTTGTTAGGAAGGTGAATGCAAGAGTTTTGGAAAGAGGGGCAAGTATGAAGTCTGTTGGGGATGAGAGAGCTTGGGAAGTGAGTCAGTTGTAGTTCGCTGATGATACAGCACTGGTGGCTGATTCATGTAAGAAACTGCAGAAGCTGGTGAATGAGTTTGGTAAAGTGTGTGAAAGAAGAAAGTTAAGAGTAAATGTGAATAAGAGCAAGGTTATTAGGTACAGTAGGGTTGAGGGTCAAGTCAATTGGGAGGTAAGTTTGAATGGAGAAAAACTGGAGGAAGTAAAATGTTTTAGATATCTGGGAGTGGATCTGGCAGCGGATGGAACCTTGGAAGCGGAAGTGAATCATAGGGTGGGGGAGGGGGCGAAAATCCTGGGAGCCTTGAAGAATGTGTGGAAGTCGAGAACATTATCTCGGAAAGCAAAAATGAGTATGTTTGAAGGAATAGTAGTTCCAACAATGTTGTATGGTTGCGAGGCGTGGGCTATGGATAGAGTTGTGCGCAGGAGGGTGGATGTGCTGGAAATGAGATGTTTGAGGACAATGTGTGGTGTGAGGTGGTTTGATCGAGTAAGTAATGTAAGGGTAAGAGAGATGTGTGGAAATAAGAGTGTGGTTGAGAGAGCAGACGAGGGTGTTTTGAAATGGTTTGGGCACATGGAGAGAATGAGTGAGGAAAGATTGACCAAGAGGATATATGTGTCGGAGGTGGAGGGAACAAGGAGAAGTGGGAGACCAAATTGGAGGTGGAAAGATGGAGTGAAAAAGATTTTGAGTGATCGGGGCCTGAACATGCAGAAGGGTGAAAGGCGGGCAAGGAATATAATGAATTGGATCGATGTGGTATAGCGGGGTTGACATGCTGTCAGTGGATTGAATCAGGGCACGTGAAGCGTCTGGGGTAAACCATGGAAAGTTGTGTGGGGCCTGGATGTGGAAAGGGAGCTGTGGTTTCGGGCATTATTGTATGACAGCTAGAGACTGAGTGTGAACAAATGGGGCCTTTGTTGTCTTTTCCTAGCACTACCTCGCACACATGAGGGGGGAGTGGGATGGTATTCCATGTGTGGCGAGGTGGCGATGGGAATGAATAAAGGCAGACAGTGTGAATTGTGTGCATGGTTATATATGTATGTGTCTGTGTGTGTATATATATGTGTACATTGAGATGTATAGGTATGTATATTTGCGTGCGTGGACGAGTATGTATATACATGTGTATGGGGGTGGGTTGGGCCATTTCTTTTGTCTGTTTCCTTGCACTACCTCGCAAACGCGGGAGACAGCGACAAAGCATAAAGAAGCTGCAATAGAGTTCACCAGTTATGGGACTTTTGTCATGGCCATACCCTGAAGGGAGTTCCTGGAGGGAACAGGCATCAAAGATATAAAGAGATTGGACTTTCAGAACCTGTTTTCCTGGAGGGGAACACAGGCTTTCCCTACCTTACAATTAGGGAGAGATAGCTTGCTCATAATCTTTTTTTTTTTTTTTGCCGGTCTCACGCGTTTGTGAGGTAATGCAAGGAAACAGATGAAAGAAATGGCCCAACCCACCCACATACACATGTACATACATACACGTCCACACACGCAAATATACATACCTATACATCTCAATGTACACATATATAAACACACACAGACATATACATATATACACATGTACATAATTCATACTGTCAGCCTTTATTTATTCCCTCGCCCCCCTCGCCATATGGGATAACATCCCCCTCATGGTGCGAGGTAGCGCAGGAAAGAAACAAAGGCCCCCTTCGTTAACTCAGTTTAGCTGTCCTGTATAATGCCCGAAAACACAGCTCCCCTTTTCCCCATCCAGGCCCCACACAACTTTCCCTGGTTTATCCAGATGGGTTCACTTGCCCTGATTCAATCCATTGACAGCACATCGACCCGGGTTTCCCCATCGATCCAAATTTACTCTTTCCTTGCCTTCCTTTCACCCTCCTGCATGTTCAGGCCCCGATCACTCAAAATCTTTTTACTCCCTTTTCCACCTCCAATTTGGTCTCCATTCTCTGTTCCCACCCTTCGACACATTACCTCTTGGTCAATCTTTCCTTTACTCATTTTCCCTGTGCCAAACCATTTCAAAAAAAAACCTTTCTGCTCTCTAACCCCACTCTTTTTTCCACACATCTTCTTACCCTTTTAAATTTCTTACCGAAACAAAACCACCTCACACCCCCATATTTTTCCTCAAACATTCATTTTCCCGCACATCCCCCCTCCTGTTTCATACTCTCCATAGGCCCCCCCCCTCCAACCCTACAACATTATTGGAACACTTTCCCTTCCCAAAAAAAAACCCTTTTGCTTTCAGAGATAAGTTCTCGACTTCCAAACATTCTTTTAAGGCCAAGGATTTTTACCCCCCCCCCACCTTTTGATTCAATTCCGTTCATGGTTCAAAAGTGCAGATCCACTCCCAGATATCTAAAACACTTTACTTCCTCCCGTTTTTCTCCCTTCAAAAATTTCCCTCCCCAAATTTATTGGCCCTCAACCCCCACCATACCTAAATAACCTGCTCGTATTCCATTTTCTCTTAAAATTTTTCTTTTTAAAAAACTTTACAAATCAGACCGCTTCTGAGTTTCTCACATGAATCAGCAAACCCGCGCTGTTTTTTCAGCGAACAAAAACGACCACTTTCCAAGCTCTCCCCTCCAAAAGATCTACTTGCCCCTTTTCCCAAAAAAATCTTGCTTCACTCCTAACAACCCCCTCCATAAAAAAATAAAAAACCATGGAGACAAACCACACCCCTTTCTGCAAAACTACTTCACTGAGAACCAAACACTTTCCTCTTTCCTACACATACACATGCCTTACATCTCGATAAAAACTTTAATGCTTCTACCCAATTGCCCCCCACACCAAATATTCTTGTACCTTCCACAGAGCTCTCCATCAATCTTACTATGCCTTCTCCAGTTTCCCTAAATGTACATACAAATCCATTTGTTTTTAAGTATTTCTCATACATTCTTCAAACAAAAACGTCCCCCTCCCCTTTCCATTTGAAACCACAGTTTCCCCAATCTGATGTTGTACAGCCTTACCCTTCAATCAAAAACCTCCCAAACAATTTACAGGAATATCAAACCCAATTTTTTTCCTCTGTAATTTTGGGAGCATTTTCTTTCCCCTTTCCCTTTGTACAATGGCATATGCAAGCTTTTTGCCAATCCTCAGGCACTCACCATGAATCTTTATTTTCATTAAAACCCTTCCCAACCGTCAACATTACAGTACCCTTTTTTAAATAAATTCCACTGCAATACCATCAAACCTGCTGCCTTGCGCTTTCATTTTCCCGAAAAAGTTTTACTCCCTTTCTCTATTTACCAATCATTTTCCCTACCTTCATTTTGGGCAACCCCCTGCCCAAAAAAACCCCCTATATCTCCCCGCTTATATCAAACCACCCAAAAACCTTCAAAATATCCACTTTCTTCTTTCCCCACATCACACTACTTGTTATCACCCCCCCATTACCCCCCTTCATAAAGTTCCCATTTGCCCCCCTTGTCTTAGCACTTTTTTACCCCCTTTCCCAAAACCCTTTTTTTTTTTCCCCCAAAAAAAATTTTAATGATACTCTCCACCCCAACTTTTTCCCCCTCTTTTCCCTCTTCACCATTCTTTGCCTCCTGCAGGTTTTTTTTATACTTTTCCCACTCTTTTTCAAATTTTTCCCCGCAAAATCATCCCAAATGCTCTCTTTTTCTCTTTCCCCTAATAATTTACTCTTCTCCCACCCATAACTTTCTAATCAACCACCCTTTTCCCTTCTCATGCACAGTCTTTTGCGCAAGCCATCAAAGCTTTCCTAATACATCCATTTTTCCCCCCTCCCCTTACTCTTTTTTTCTCACCTTTTTTCCTTCTGTACTCAGTCTCTCCTGGTACTTTCCCCACACAAGACTTCTTCCAATTACTTATCTCACACCCTCTTCACCCCAACATTCTTCTTTTTTTTTAAAACCCATCAAAACTTCCCTTTTCCCCCCACAAGATAAAGATCGACGACTCCGTGCACCTCTATCACATTAACATCCCAAAGTCTCTCTTTCGCCGCCCCGTCATTACACATAATCAATAACGCTCTTGGCCATCCTCCGATTAAATACGATAATTATGTTTTATTTTTCACTTTTTAACCAGGTATCCCCAAACACCAGTCCTTTTTCAGCACATAAAATTTTCAAGCTCTTCACCCTTTCCATTTACACGCTGAACACCCCCTGTAGGAGTGAAAAAGATTTGAGTGATCGGGGCCTGTAATGCAGAAGGGTGAAAGGGCGGGCAAGGAATATAATGAATTGGATCGATGTGGTATGCGGGTTGACCATGCTGTCAGTGGATTTGATCAGGCACGTGAACCAGGGGCCCGTCTGGGGTAAACCTTGGAAAGTTGTGTGGGGCCTGGATGTGGCAACGGGAGGCAGTGTTTCGGGCATTATTGTATGACACTTAGAACTGAGTGTGAACAAAATGGTGGCCTTTGTTTCTTTTCCTCGCACTACCTCGCCACACATGAGGGGGGAAGTGGCTGGTTATTCCAATGTGTGGCGAGGTGGCGTGGGACTGAATAACAGGCAGACAGTGTGAATTGTTGTGCATGGTTATATCTGTATGTGTCTGTGTGTGTATAATATTTGTACATTGAGATGCTAGGTATGTATGATTTGCGTGCGTGGACGAGTATGTATATACATGTGTGATGGGGGTGGGTTGGGCCATTTCTTTTGTCTGTTTCTTGGCATACCTCGCAAAGCGGGGAGACAGCGACCAAGCATTAAGGAACGCTGCAATAGAGTTCCCACCAGTTAGGGACTTTTGTCATGGCCATACCCTGAAGGGAGTTCCTGGAGGGAACAGGCATCAAAGAAATAAAGAGATTGTACTTTCAGAGATCTGTTTTCCTGGAGGGGAACACAAGCAGGCTTTCCTACCCTTACAATTAGGGAGGAGATAGCTTGTCATAATCTTTTTTTTTTTTTTGCCGGGTCTCACGGTGTTTGTGAGGTAATGCAGGAAACGATGAAAGAAATGGCCCAGCCACCCACATCCCACATGTACATACTACACGTCCACACACGCAAAAAATATACCATACCTATACATCTCAATTGTACCACATATTTAAAACACACACAGACATTTATACATATATACACATGTACACATTTCATACGGTCAGCCTTTATTTATTCCCATCGCACCTCGCACATATGGGATAACATCCCCACTATGTGTTGCGAGGAGGTTCTAAGCGCTAGGAAACGACAACAAAGCACCATTCGTTCACATCAGTCTCTAGCTGTCATGTATTAATGCCCGAAACCACAGCTCCCGTTCCACATCCAGGCCCCCACAAATTTTCCATGGTTTACTCCAGATGCTTCACTTTGCCCTGATTCAATCCATTGACAGCACATCGACCCCGGTTTTACCACATCGATCCAATTCACTCTATTTCCTTTGCCCTCCTTTCCCCTCCTGCAGGTTCAGGCCTCCGATCACTCAAAATCTTTTTCCACTCCATCTGTCCACCTCCAATTTGGTCTCCCACTTCTCCTCGTTCCCTCACCTTCGACACATATATCCTCTTGGTCAATCTTTCCTCACTCCTTCTCCCATGTGCCCAAACCATTTCAAAACACCTCTTCTGCTCTTCTCAACCACACCTTTTTTATTTACAAATCTCTCTTTCCTTTACATTATTACTGATCAACCACCTCACACCACATATTGTCCTCCAAAACATCTCATTTCCAGCACATCCACCTCTCCGTGCACTACTTCTCCATAGCCCACCCTCGCAACCATACAACATCTTGGAACAAACTCTTCCTTCAAACATACCCATTTTTGGCTTTCAGAGATAATGTTCTCGACTTCCAAACATATCTTCAAGGCTCCAAGGATTTTCACCCCCTCCCCACCCTATGATTCAATTCCGCTTCCATGGGTTTCCAACCGCTGCCTGATCCACTCCCAGATATCTAAACCACTTTACTTCCCCAGTTTTTCTCCATTCAAACCTTACCTCCCAATTGACTTGGACCCTAACCCTACCATACCTAATAACCTTGCTGTATTCACATTTATCTTAACTTTCTTCTTTAAACACTTTACCCAAACCTCAGCACCGCTTCTTGCAGTTTTCACAGAATCAGCCACAGCGCTGTATCATCAGGGCGAACAACAACTGACCCACTTCCAACTCTCTCATTCCACAACAGTCCTTCATACTTGCCCCTCTTTCAAAAACTCTTGGATTCACCCTCCCTAACACACCCCATCCATTAAACAAATAAACAACCATGGAGAATCACACACCCTGCTTACTCAAACCTACATTCACTGAGAACCAATCACATTTCCTTCTTCCTACACATACACATGCCTTTTACATGCCTCGAAAAAACTTTTCACTGCTTTAACAAACTTGCCTCCACACCAAATATTTTAGTCCTTCCAACATGAGCATCTCCATCAACTCTTATCATATGCCTGCTCCAGATCATAAATGATACATACAAATCCATTTGCTTTTTCGAAGGTATTTCGCCATAACATTCTTCAAAGCAAAACCTGATCCAAAACATCCTCTACTACTCTGAAACCACACTGCTCATCCCCGATCTGATGCTCTGTACATGCCTACACCCTCTCAATTCAAAAACCCTCCAAACAATTTCCAGGAATACTCACAAACTTTACCTCTGTAATTTGAGCATCAATTTCTTATCCTTGCCTTTGTACAATGGCACTATGCATGCATTCTGCCAATCCTCAGGACCTCACCATGATCATCATACATTCAGTAACCTTACCTAACCAGGGTCAACCATACATCACCCCTTTTTTAATAATTCCACTTGCATACCATCCAAACCTGCTGCCTTGCGGCTTTCATCTTCCGCTAAAGCTTTTACTACCTCTTCTCTATTGACCATATCATTTTCCCTGACCCTCTCACTTTGCACACCACCCGACCAAAAAACACCCTATATCGGCCGCTCTATCATCAAAACAACATCCAACAAAACTGTCAAAATACTCACTTCACTCTCCTTCTCACTTCACCACTACTTGTATCACCTCCCATTAGCCCCTTCATCTGAAGTTCCCATTTGCTCCTTGTCTTACGCACTTTATTTAAACCTCTTTCCAGAAACATCCTTTTTATTTACTCCCTTAAAATTAATGATACTCTTCACCCCAACTCTCATTTTCCCTCTTTTCACTCTGCACCAGTTTTTCTCCTTGACCCTCTGCCTGTTTCTTTTTTACATCTCCCAATTCATTTGCATTTTTTCCTGCAATAAATCAGTCCAAAGGCCTCTCTCTTCTCTTTCACTAATGATTTTCTTCTTATCCCACACTCACTACATTTTTTTAATCAACCCACCTTTTCACGCTTCTCCATGCCACAGCATCTTTTGCGCAAGCCATCAATGCTTTCCTAAATACATCGTCCATTCCTCCCACTCCCCTTACCTCCTTAGTTCTCACCTTTTTCCATCTGTACTCAGTCTCTCCTGGTACTTCCTCCACAAAGACTTCTTCCCACGTTCACTTTATCTCACCACCCTCTTCACCCCAACATTCTCTCTTCTTTTCTTAAAACCATACCAATCTTCACTTTGCCCCAAGCTAATGATCAGGTCAGACCTCCAGTTGCACCTCTCATTCACATTAACATCCAAAAGTCTTCTTCGCGCGCCTGTCACGTAACACATATCAAAATAACGCTCTCTGGCCATCTCTCCGACTTACATACGTGATAATATGTATATCTCACTTTTTAAACCAGGTATTCCCAATCACCAGTCCCTTTTTTAAAGCCCCATAAATCTACAAGCTTTTCACCTTTTCCTTTTAAAAAAAGCTGAACACCCCATGTATCCCAAATTTATTCCCCAACTCCCCCATTACTCCCCTTTTTGCACTAAAATCACCCATCCCTAAAACCCCATTACTTTTAACCCCTGTCTGGCTAAAAAACCACTAAAAACACTCATTCGTGCCCCCCAAAAAACACTTGCCCCCCTGATCTTTCTTCTCTTTCCCAGGTACTATGCACCAATAATCACCCAACTCTCCCACAATTTTCCCAGTTTTACTCATATTAATCTAGGGGGGGGGAGGGGGCAAAATTTCCCTGGGGGGCCTTGAAGAATGTGGGGAAAAAGTCGAGAGCTTTTCTTCGGAAAAAAAAAGGGTTTTGGGTTTGAAGGAAAGGGGTTTTCCAAACCCAATGTTGTAGGGTTTGGAGGCGGGGGGGCTAGGATGGAGTGGTGCGAAAGGGGGATGGATGGCGGAAATGAGATTTTAGGACAATGTGTGGTTTTAGGGGGTTTTTGATGGGAGAAAGTAACTTTTGAGGGTAAGAAGATGTGTGGAAATAAAAAGAGCGTTGTTGAGAGGCAGAAGGGGTGTTTAAAAATGGTTTGGGAAATTTTGGGGGGGGAAAAAATTTGGAGTGGGGAAAAAAGATTAACCAAGAGGATATATTGCGGGGGTTGGGGGGAAACGAGGAGAAGGGGGAACCTAATTGGGGGGGAAAGATGGAGTGAAAAAATTTTGTGTGATCGGGGCCCCTGAACATCCCAGGAGGTGAAAGGGGGGAAAAGGAATAGAGTGAATTGGAGCGATGGGGTTTTTCCGGGGGTTAAACGTGCTTCAGGGTTTAAATCCGGGCATTGAAGCGTCTGGGGGAAAAAACCAGGGAAACCTGTGTAGGTATGTATATTCGTGGTGGACGTATGTAAAAAACCAAGTTTTAATGGGGGGGGGGGTTTGGGCCATTTTTTTTGTCTGCCCCCTTTGCGCTACCTTGCAAATGGGGGAGACAAAAAAAAAAAAAAAAAAAAAAAAAAAAAAAAAAAATTTCTATCACATACCCCCAAAAATCCTTTTTTCGGAGTAGTGCAAATCCTTCCCCTTGCTCTTGTCCTTCAAAAAACCCCTTGATTTTAAACTCCCAAGAATTCCCAAACCCCCTTTTCCCCCTTTACCCTTGAGCTTCTTTTCCCAACTCGGGGACCCAAAACATCCGGTTCCTTTCCTAAAAACAACTTTTCTCTCTTTTTTTTCAATTTTGGGTTTAATCCACACACATTTAAGACCCCAATTTTGGCCCGAGGGGGATGAAAACTCCCCGCGTGATTTTTTTTGGTTTCCCAACAGAAATTAAAGTACGGGGGGGGGGTTTTCGGCCCCCGCTCCGTCCCCTCTAGTTGCCTTCTAGGGAACCGTGAGGAATGTGTGGGAATATTTTTTCCCCCCTTTACCCCCGGATAATAAAATTTTTTATTTTGCTTTGTCCCCTGGCTCCCCTGTTTAAAGAGGTTTTGGCAAGGAAACAACGAAAGAAAGGCCCCCAAACCCCTCCCCCCTTTAAAAAGCTATACATAAAACGTCCACACCCGCAAATATACATACCAAAATCTCAATTTACACATACATACAAAACAACAGACCAAAATACCTATATACCCAAGCACACAATTTTACACTGTCTGCCTTTATTTATTCCCCCTTTGCCACCTCGCCAAAACCCTGGAATAACAACCCCCTTTCCCCCCCCATTTGGGGGGCGGGGGTAGCACTAGGGAAAAAAAACAAAGGCCCCATTCGTTTCACAAATCCGTCTCTAGGGTGGGCATGTAAAATGCCCGAAACCACAGCTTCCCCTTTTTTCATCCAGGGCCCCCCCAACTTTCCATGGTTTACCCCAGCCTTTTAAAAATGCCCTGATTAAAACCATTTACCCCCAAAATTAAAACCCGGGATACCAAAATCGATCCCAAATTTAAATTATTCCCTTTTCCCCCCCTTTTTTACCCCCTCTTTTTCAGGGGCCCCCATCACTCAAAATCTTTTTCACTCCAAAACTTTCCACCTCCAAATTTGGGGCTCCCCCCCTTCTCCTTTTTCCCCCCACCTCCGGGCACTTTTTTCCCTTGGCAATTTTCCCCACTCTTTTTTTTCCCTGTGCCCAAACCATTTCAAAACACCCTCTTTGCCTCTTAAACCCCCCCTCTTTTTATTTCCAACATCTCCCCTTTCCCTTACATTTTATCATTTTTTTTTTTTTTTTCTTTTTTCGCTGTTTCCCCCGGGTTTTCGGGGTAGCGCAAAGGGAAAAAGAGGGAAAAAAATGGCCCAAACCCCCCCCCATACCATAAATATACATACGTCCCCCCACCAAAACAAAATTTTACATACCTACACAGCTTTCCCCCGGTTTTTTCCCCAAACCCCTTTTTCCCTGCCCTGATTCAATTCCCCTGACAGCACGTCCCAAACCCCGGGGATACCCCATCGATCCCTTTACTCTTATTCCTTGCCCCCCCTTTCAACCCCCCTGCAAATTTAAAAAAGGCCCCCAAACACCCAAACTCTTTTTTATCAATCTTTTTCCCCCTCCAATTTGGTTCCCACTTCCCTCGTTCCCTCCCACCCCCGACACATATATCCTCTTGGTCAATCTTTCCTCACTCATTCTCTCCATGTGCCCAAACCATTTCAAAACACCCTCTTCTGCTCTCTCAACCACACTCTTTTTATTTCCACACATCTCTCTTACCTTTACATTACTTACTCGATCAAACCACCTCACACCACATATTGTCCTCAAACATCTCATTTCCAGCACATCCACCCTCCTGTGCACTACTCTATCCATAGCCCACGCCTCGCAACCATACAACATTATTGGAACAACTATTCCTTCAAACATACCCATTTTTGCTTTCAGAGATAATGTTCTCGACTTCCAAACATTCTTCAAGGCTCCAAGGATTTTCACCCCCTCCCCCACCCTATGATTCAATTCCGCTTCCATGGTTCCAACCGCTGCCAGATCCACTCCCAGATATCTAAAACACTTTACTTCCTCCAGTTTTTCTCCATTCAAACTTACCTCCCAATTGACTTGGCCCTCAACCCTACCATACCTAATAACCTTGCTCGTATTCACATTTACTCTTAACTTTCTTCTTTCAAACACTTTACCAAACTCAGGCACCAGCTTCTGCAGTTTCTCACATGAATCAGCCACCAGCGCTGTATCATCAGCGAACAACAACTGACCCACTTCCCAAGCTCTCTCATCCACAACAGACTTCATACTTGCCCCTCTTTCCAAAACTCTTGCATTCACCTCCCTAACAACCCCATCCATAAACAAATCAAACAACCATGGAGACATCACACACCCTTGCTGCAAACCTACATTCACTGAGAACCAATCACTTTCCTCTCTTCCTACACATACACATGCCTTACATCCTCGATAAAAACTTTTCACTGCTTCTAACAACTTGCCTCCCACACCAAATATTCTTAGTACCTTCCACAGAGCATCTCCATCAACTCTTATCATATGCCTTCTCCAGATCCATAAATGCTACATACAAATCCATTTGCTTTTCTAAGTATTTCTCACATACATTCTTCAAAGCAAACACCTGATCCACACATCCTCTACCACTTCTGAAACCACACTGCTCTTCCCCAATCTGATGCTCTGTACATGCCTTCACCCTCTCAATCAAAACCCTCCCAAACAATTTACCAGGAATACTCAACAAACTTATACCTCTGTAATTTGAGCACTCATTCTTATCCCCTTTGCCTTTGTACAATGGCACTATGCAAGCATTCTGCCAATCCTCAGGCACCTCACCATGAATCATACATACATTAAATAACCTTACCAACCAGTCAACAATACAGTCACCCCTTTTTTTAATAAATTCCACTGCAATACCATCCAAACCTGCTGCCTTGCCAGCTTTCATCTTCCGCAAAGCTTTTACTACCTCTTCTCTATTTACCAAATCATTTTCCCTGACCCTCTCACTTTGCACACCACCTCGACCAAAACACCCTATATCTGCCGCTCTATCATCAAACACATCCAACAAACCTTCAAAATACTCACTTCATCTCCTTCTCACATCACCACTACTTGTTATCACCTCCCCATTAGCCCCCTTCACTGAAGTTCCCATTTGCTCCCTTGTCTTACGCACTTTATTTACCTCCTTCCAGAACATCTTTTTATTCTCCCTAAAATTTAATGATACTCTCTCACCCCAACTCTCATTTGCCCTCTTTTTCACCTCTTGCACCATTCTCTTGACCTCCTGCCTGTTTCTTTTATACATCTCCCACTCATTTGCATTTTTTCCCTGCAAAAATCATCCAAATGCCTCTCTCTTCTCTTTCACTAATAATCTTACTTCTTCATCCCACCACTCACTACACTTTCTAATCAACCCACCTTTCACGCTTCTCATGCCACAAGCATCTTTTGCGCAAGCCATCAATGCTTTCCTAAATACATCCCATTCCTCCCCCACTCCCCTTACCTCCTTTGTTCTCACCTTTTTCCATTCTGTACTCAGTCTCTCCTGGTACTTCCTCACACAAGACTTCTTCCCAAGTTCACTTAATCTCACCACCCTCTTCACCCCAACATTCTCTCTTCTTTTCTTAAAACCCATACAAATCTTCACCTTTGCCTCCACAAGATAATGATCAGACAGACCTCCAGTTGCACCTCTCATCACATTAACATCCAAAAGTCTCTCTTTCGCGCGCCTGTCAATTAACACATAATCCAATAACGCTCTCTGGCCATCTCTCCGACTTACATACGTATAATTATGTATATCTCACTTTTTAAACCAGGTATTCCCAATCACCAGTCCTTTTTCAGCACATAAATCTACAAGCTCTTCACCATTTCCATTTACAACGCTGAACACCCCATGTATACCAATTATTCCCTCAACTGCCACATTACTCACCTTTGCACTCAAATCACCCATCACTATAACCCATTACTATAACCCTGTCATGTGCATCAAAACCACTAACACACTCATTCAGCTGCTCCCAAAACACTTGCCTCTCATGATCTTTCTTCTCATGCCCAGGTACATATGCACCAATAATCACCCATCTCTCTCCATCAACTTTCAGTTTTACTCATATTAATCTAGGGTGGGGGAGGGGGCGAAAATTCTGGGAGCCTTGAAGAATGTGTGGAAGTCGAGAGCATTATCTCGGAAAACAAAAATGGGTATGTTTGAAGGAATAGTGGTTCCAACAATGTTGTATGGTTGTGAGGCGTGGGCTATGGATAGAGTGGTGCGCAGGAGGATGGATGTGCTGGAAATGAGATGTTTGAGGACAATGTGTGGTGTGAGGTGGTTTGATCGAGTAAGTAACGTGAGGGTAAGAGAGATGTGTGGAAATAAAAAGAGCGTTGTTGAGAGAGCAGAAGAGGGTGTTTTGAAATGGTTTGGGCACATGGAGAGAATGAGTGAGGAAAGATTGACCAAGAGGATATATGTGTCGGAGGTGGAGGGAACGAGGAGAAGAGGGAGACCTAATTGGAGGTGGAAAGATGGAGTGAAAAAGATTTTGTGTGATCGGGGCCTGAACATGCAGGAGGGTGAAAGGAGGGCAAGGAATAGAGTGAATTGGAGCGATGTGGTATACCGGGGTTGACGTGCTGTCAGTGGATTGAATCAGGGCATGTGAAGCGTCTGGGGTAAACCATGGAAAGCTGTGTAGGTATGTATATTTGCGTGTGTGGACGTATGTATATACAAGTGTATGGGGGTGGGTTGGGCCATTTCTTTTGTCTGTTTCCTTGCGCTACCTTGCAAATGCGGGAGACAAAAAAAAAAAAAAAAAAAAAAAAAAAAAAAAACACATTCTATCACATACTCCCAAAACTCCTGTTTCAGGAGTAGTGCTACTCCTTCCCTTGCTCTTGTCCTCTCACTAACCCTTGACTTTACTCCCAAGACATTCCCAAACCACTCTTCCCCTTTACCCTTGAGCTTCGTTTCACTCAGAGCCAAAACATCCAGGTTCCTTTCCTCAAACATACTACCTATCTCTCGTTTTTTCACATCTTGGTTACATCCACACACATTTAGAGACCCCAATCTGAGCCTTCGAGGAGGATGAGCACTCCCCGCGTGACTCCTTCTGTTTCCCATTACAGAAAGTTAAAGTACAAGGAGGGGAGGATTTCTGGCCCCCCGCTCCCGTCCCCTCTAGTTGCCTTCTACGACACGTGAGGAATGTGTGGGAAGTATTCCTTCTCCCCTATCCCCAGGGATAATATATATATCATTTTGCTTTGTCGCTGTCTCCCGTGTTTACGAGGTAGCGCAAGGAAACAGACGAAAGAAATGGCCCAACCCATCCCATACACATGCATATACATACACGTCCACACACGCAAATATACATACCTATACATCTCAATGTACACATACATACATACACACACAGACACATACATATATACCCATGCACACAATTCACACTGTCTGCCTTTATTCATTCCCATCGCCACCTCGCCACGCATGGAATAACATCCCCCTCCCCCCTCATGTGTGCGAGGTAGCACTAGGAAAAGACAACAAAGGCCCCATTCGTTCACACTCAGTCTCTAGCTGTCATGTAATAATGCCCGAAACCACAGCTCCCTTTCCACATCCAGGCCCCACACAACTTTCCATGATTTACCCCAGACGCTTCACATGCCCTGATTCAATCCATTTACCACACGTCAACCCCGGTATACCACATCGATCCAATTCACTCTATTCCTTGCCCGCCTTTCACCCTCCTGCATGTTCAGGCCCCGATCACTCAAAATCTTTTTCACTCCATCTTTCCACCTCCAATTTGGTCTCCCACTTCTCCTCGTTCCCTCCACCTCCGACACATATATCCTCTTGGTCAATCTTTCCTCACTCATTCTCTCCATGTGCCCAAACCATTTCAAAACACCCTCTTCTGCTCTCTTAACCACACTCTTTTTATTTCCACACATCTCACTTACCCTTACATTATATACATTTTTTTTCTTTTTTGCTTTGTCGCTGTCTCCCGAGTTTGCGAGGTAGCGCAAGGAAACAGATGAAAGAAATGGCCCAACCCACCCCCATACACATATATATACATACGTCCACACACGCAAAATATACATACCTACACAGCTTTCCATGGTTTATCCCAGACGCTTCACATGCCCTGATTCAATCCACTGACAGCACGTCAACCCCGGTATACCACATCGATCCAATTCACTCTATTCCTTGCCCTCCTTTCACCCTCCTGCATGTTCAGGCCCCGATCACTCAAACTCTTTTTCACTCAATCTTTCCACCTCCAATTTGGTCTCCCACTTCTCCTCGTTCCCTCCACCTCCGACACATATATCCTCTTGGTCAATCTTTCCTCACTCATTCTCTCCATGTGCCCAAACCATTTCAAAACACCCTCTTCTGCTCTCTCAACCCCGCTCTTTTTATTTCCACACATCTCTCTTACCCTTACGTTACTTACTCGATCAAACCACCTCACACCACACATTGTCCTTAAACATCTCATTTCCAGCACATCCATCCTCCTGCGCACAACTCTATCCATAGCCCACGCCTTGCAACCATACAACATTGTTGGAATCACTATTCCTTCAAACATACCCATTTTTACTTTCCGAGATAATGTTCTCGACTTCCACACATTCTTCAAGGCTCCCAGGATTTTCGCCCCCTCCCCCACCCTATGATCTACTTCCGCTTCCATGGTTCCATCCGCTGCCAGATCCACTCCCACATATCTAAAACTCTTTACTTCCTCCAGTTTTTCTCCATTCAAACTTACCTCCCAATTGACTTTGACCCTCAACCCTACTGTACCTAATTACCTTGCTCTTATTCACATTTACTCTTAACTTTCTTCTTTCACACACTTTACCAAACTCAGTCACCAGCTTCTGCAGTTTCTCACATGAATCAGCCAACAGCGCTGTATCATCAGCGAACAACAACTGACTCACTTCCCAAGCTCTCTCATCCCCAACAGACTTCATACTTGCCCCTCTTTCCAAAACTCTTGCATATATATATACATATATAATCTTATATTACATAAAATCTCTCACTTCTAGGACAGAATACAGGTGAGAGAAAATATAATTTTTCAAAACTTCTGACTATCTTCCTCAGATCACTAACCTTTTTCTTTTCCTGTGATCCTCCTTTCTGCCATTTGTTTTTTTGGCCCCTAATAAATGAAGGATTTGTATGTTGGTCTATCATGCTTGTTGTCTGAGAAACAACAGGATCAGACACATTGGTAGTGTGACTGATGGAAGCAATATTAGCTCTAAAAATTTTACCAGATCTACAATTTGGTAAATACCTTCCTGACCACTTAATCTCTTCAAAGGGATCATCACTGTCAGCAATCTAGGAAAAGAGATTAACATTATGCATTTTTCAAGATATGTTACAATGTACCTTTAATAATGCATGTTTACAGTAGTTCAAAGTTCTAGTGAAGTGCTTCATTCTAAACAAATTGACACAGCACCTGTATTTCCAATGAGTTTCCTCTATGATCAAAAAAGTTCAATGAGTTGTCAATTCTGACTTTATGCAATTACATGAATGAAAAAATACCAATCTCAGGACTACATGCAATCCTGTGTATCTGTTCTGTGGCCTGAAAGAATCAACAAAACAAAGTACAGTACAATGAACAAATGTCTTGAACAAGTGGGCATATGGACCAAAGTTACTCAAGTGAAAAATTATGTATATTCCAGGGCTTTCACTATCCCTCAAGATACGGAATGGTATCTTTCTGGAAAGTCACCTGAAACAAAAGTCTGTAACTCAAAAGCTATTTTTCGTTGACTTAAAATAATAAAATAAGAAAAGAGTTCCTACAGACAAATATTCTTCCCAAGAGAAGAGTAAAATTACACCTAGACAAATATTCTTCCCAAGAGAAGAGTAAAATTACACCTGAGACATTTCTAAAGTAAAAAAAATCAAACAAAAAATAATTCTATGTTACAAGCTATATTTTCTTTTTTTTCATACTATTCGCCATTTCCCGCGATAGCGAGGTAGCGTTAAGAACAGAGGACTGGGCCTTTGAGGGAATACCCTCACCTGGCCCCCTTCTCTGTTCCTTCTTTTGGAAAATTAAAAAAAAAAAAAAAAACGAGAGGGGAGGATTTCCAGCCCCCCCGCTCCCTTCCCTTTTAGTCGCCTTCTACGACACGCAGGGAATACGTGGGAAGTATTCTTTCTCCCCTATCCCCAGGGATAATAAGCTATATATTTATCTATTTATCATACTTTGTCGCTGTCTCCCGCGTTAGTGAGGTAGTGCAAGGAAACAGATGAAAAAATGGCCCAACCCACCCACATACACATGTATATACATACACGTCCACATATGCACATATACATACCTATACATTTCAACACAGACATACACATATATACACAAGTACATAATTCATAGTCTGCCTTTATTCATTCCTGTTGCCACCCTGCCACACATGAAATGACAACCCCCCCCACACGCCCATGAGGTAGCGCTAGGAAAAGGCAACAAAAGCCACATTCGTTCACACTCAGTCTCTAGCTGTCATGTATAATGTACCAAAACCACAGCTCCCTTTCCACATCCAGGCCCCACAAAACTTTCCATGGTTTACCACAGACGTTTCACATGCCCTGGTTCAATCCACTGACAGCACATCAACCCCAATATACCACATCGTTCCAATTCACTCTATTCCTTGCACACCTTTCACCCTCATGCATGTTCAGGTCCCGATCGCTCAAAATCTTTTCACTCCATCCTTCCACCTTCAATTTGGTCTCCCACTTCTCCTCATTCCCTCCACCTCTGACATATATATCCTCTTTGTCAATCTTTCCTCACTCATTCTCTCCATGTGACCAAACCATTTTGATACATCCCCTTCTACTCTCTCAACCACATTCTTTTATTACCACACATCTCTCTTACCCTTTCATTACTTAATCGATCAAACCACCTCACACCATATATTGTCCTCAAACATCTCATTTCCAACACATCCACCCTCCTACGCACAACTCTATCCACAGCCCACGCCTCGCAACCATATAACATTGTTGGAACCACTATTCCTTCAAACTTACCCATTTTTTCTTTCCAAGATAATGTTCTCGCCTTCCACACATTCTTCAACACTCCTAGAACTTTCGCCTCCTCCCCCACCCTGTGACTTACTTCCACCTCCATGGTTCCATCCGCTGCCAAATCCACTCCCAGATATCTAAAACACTTTACTTCCTCCAGTTTTTCTCCATTCAAACTTACCTCCTTATTTACTTGTCCTGCAACCCTATTGTACCTAATAAGCTTATTCTTATTCACATTTACTCTCAGCTTTCTTCTTTAACACACTTTACCAAGCTCAGTCACCAGCTTCTGCAGTTTCTCACATGAATCAGCCATCAGCGCTGTATCATCAGCGAACAACACCTCACTCACTTCCTAAGCCCTCTCATCCACAACAGACTGCATACTTGCCCCTCTCTCCAAAACTCTTGCATTCACCTCCCTAACAACTCCATCCATAAACAAATTAAACAACCATGGAGACATCACACACCCCTGCCGCAAACCGACATTCACTGAGAACCAATCACTTTCCTCTCTTCCTACTCATACACATGCCTTACATCAATATAAACTTTTCACTGCTTCTACCAACTTGCCTCCCACACCATATAGTCTAAATACCTTCCACAGAGCATCTCTATCAACTCTATCATATGCCTTCTCCAGATCCATAAATGCTACACACAAATCCATTTGTTTTTCTAAGTATTCCTCACATACATTCTTCAAAGCAAACACTTGATCCACACATCCTCTACCACTTCTGAAACCACACTGCTCTTTCCCAATCTGACGTTCTGCACATGCCTTCACCCTCTCAATCAATACCCTTCCATATAATTTACCAGGAATACTCAACAAACTTATACCTCTGTAATTTGAAGTCACCTTTATCCCCTTTGCCTTTGTACAATGGCACTATGCATGCATTCTGCCAATCCTCAGGCACTTCACCATGAGTCATACATACACTGAACATCCTCACCAACCAGTCAACAACACAATCACCCCCTTTTTTAATAAATTCCACTGCAATACCATCCAAACCCGCCACCTTGCTGGCTTTCATCTTCCGCAAAGCTTTCACTACCTCTTCTCTGTTTACCAAATCATTCTCACTTTGCACACCACCTCGACCAAAACACCCTATATCCACCACTCTATCATCAAATACATTCAACAAACCTTCAAAATGCTTACTCCATCTCCTTTTCACATCACCACTACTAGTCATTACCTCCCCATTAGCCCCCTTCACCGATGTTTCCATTTGTTCCCTTGTGTTACGCACTATATTCACTCTAGCTTCTAAAACATCTTTTTATCCTCCCTAAAATTTAATGATACTTTCTCACCCCAACTCTCATTTCCCCTCTTTTTCACCTCTTGCACCTTTCTCTTGACGACCTGCCTCTTTCTTTCATACATCTCCCAGTCATTTGCATTATTTACCTGCTTAAATCATCCACATGCCTCTCTCTTCTCTTTCAGTAATAATCTTACCTCATCCCACCACTCACTACCCTTTCTAATCTGCCCACCTCCCTTGTTTCTCATGCCAGAGGCATCTTTTGCACAAGCCATAACTGCTTCCCTAAATACATCCCATTCCTCCCCTACTCCCCTTACATCCTTTACTCTCACCTTTTTCCATTCCGCACTCAGTCTCCTGGTACTTCCTCACATAAGTCTCCTTCCCAAGCTCACTTACTCTCACCACTCTCTTCACCCCAACATTTTCTCTTCTTTTCTGAAAACCTCTGCAAATCTTCACCTTTGCCTCCACAAGATAATGATCAGACATCCCTCCACCTGCACCTCTTAGCATATTAACATCCAATATCAACAGCATTCCATTAAATGGTGAAAATATTTCAGCAGCATTTTTATATTTTATTTATTTATTATACTTTGTTGCTGTCTCCCGCGTTTGCGAGGTAGCGCAAGGAAACAGATGAAAGAAATGGCCCAACCCCCCCCCCATACACATGTATATACATATGTCCACACACGCAAATATACATACCTACACAGCTTTCCATGGTTTACCCCAGACGCTTCACATGCCTTGCTTCAATCCACTGACAGCACGTCAACCCCGGTATACCACATCGCTCCAATTCACTCTATTCCTTGCCCTCCTTTCACCCTCCTGCATGTTCAGGCCCCGATCACACAAAATCTTTTTCACTCCATCTTTCCACCTCCAATTTGGTCTCCCTCTTCTCCTTGTTCCCTCCACCTCCGACACATATATCCTCTTGGTCAATCTTTCCTCACTCATCCTCTCCATGTGCCCAAACCACTTCAAAACACCCTCTTCTGCTCTCTCAACCACACTCTTTTTATTTCCACACATCTCTCTTACCCTTACGTTACTCACTCGATCAAACCACCTCACACCACACATTGTCCTCAAACATCTCATTTCCAGCACATCCATCCTCCTGCGCACAACTCTATCCATAGCCCACACCTCGCAACCATACAACATTGTTGGAACCACTATTCCTTCAAACATACCCATTTTTGCTTTCCGAGATAATGTTCTCGACTTCCAAACATTCTTCAACACTCCCAGGATTTTCGCCCCCTCCCCCACCCTATGATCCACTTCCGCTTCCATGGTTCCATCCGCTGCCAGATCCACTCCCAGATATCTAAAACACTTCACTTCCTCCAATTTTTCTCCATTCAAACTCAGCAGCATTTTATCAGAGTAAAAAAGTTTTTGAAGCATTTCTCAAAAATGTAAAAATATCTTAGTAAACATATGTGGATAGAGTGAATTGGAGATATGTGGGGTAATGGGAACAAAGCACTGTCAATGGACTAAACCAAAGCATGTGAAGGACCTGGAGAAGCAACAGAAAGGTTTGTGGGGTCTGGCTCTACATAGGGGGCTGTGGTTTCAGCACATCACACATGACAGCTAAAGAAAGGAAGTGAGTCAATGCAGCCTCTTTTCATCTGTTCCTGGTGTTACCTCATTAATTCAGGAAATTGGGGACAAGTACGAACAAAATATTTTGCCAAGTACTATAAAACTGTGGAAAGCACCACTTAACATTTTGAGTGTATCGTAAGATTTAAAGGTCATTATCTAAAAGTGAAATTTCACCAACAAAAAAGAAAATACCAATTCTAAATTTTTCAGTAAATTAGCTACATACAAAGAAGAGGAAAAGGGTGAGGCATGGGAAGTATTTAGAGAAGCAATACTGGCTTTTGCTGGGGAAGTGTGTGTCATGCAGAGGGTGTGAGGCAGGCAGGTGGAAAGGGTTTGTCAGTGGTGGAATGATGAAGTAAAGTTATTAGTGAAAGAGAAGAGAAGTATATGGGTGATATTTACCAGGAGTGGAAATAATTGGGAGATGTAAAAGAGAGAGCAGCTGAATGGGCTGAAAAAGAGGGCACATGAGAGTTGGGGTGAAAGAGTATCAGTAAACTTCAGCGACAATCATGTTTTGGAAAGGAGCTAATGAAGAAGTGCTAACATGTAATGATGAGATGAGAGGTAGATGGAGTGAGTACTCTGAAGTTCTTAATGTGTTTGATGATAGGATGGCAGATGCAGTATTTGGGTCAGGGATGCATGTAGACCAAGACAGTCATGGAAAGTGTTCAAAATAAAGAGGTACAAGTTTAATGAGTGTAACTGGTAAGCCGCATGGAAGATTTGTGATTGTGAGGGCAAAAGCATGAGCAAAGCATCAGACTGGGAAAGAACAATGAGGTTTCAGAAGTGGCAAAGGATGTGTGGATCAGGTGTTTGCTTTAAAAATGTGTAACAGAGATAGTGAAACAGAAGGATATATATGAGGTACTTATGTATCTGAAGAAAGTATATGATGGGTGACAGAGATGCCTTGTTGAAGGTCTTATGAATATATGATGTGGGGGACCAAAACTAGTACAAATGGTGAAAAGTTTTCATCAAGAAAGTAAGGCATGTAAACGAGAAGGTTGGGAGGATGGTAAGTCCAGGTGAAGGTGGGTATGTGATGTCTCATTGGCTGTTTAATTTGTTTATGGATGAAGTCCTGGAATCATATAATAATAAGAATATATAATTCAACTTAGCAAAATCTAGGAATACTTATCATGGTAACTAGCTTGACTCCTGAGCTATCAGCAAACTAAACAACCTAAAAGAAAATCCTTCCAAATTTATTCAACAACAAATCCAAGACCATACACACTCCACAAGATATATGGCCCCTACTTAAAGTTATCTAACAGGGATATACCTGATGGGTTTGGAGATCTGGAGAATTATGAGGTGGTCTTCCTCATGCAACCTGAAGGCTATAAGAACAATGATGTCATCACTGGGTAGTGACTGCTGAATGAAAGGGAGTTTCAAAATGTGATACAGCCAGAACTGCTGTCTGGGTGGTTAGCTAAGGGCAGGAGGAATTAACCTTAACTGGTGGGGGGGTTTGAGGTTCCTAAATTCCCTTATAGCTCAAGGAAAAAACTGACCCTGGAGAGAAATATATGTTCTTAACATATGGGTAGGCAAACTAACTTGAACTGAGAGTGAAAAGAGAAGAGTGATGATGACTATGCTCTCTAAACTGGGGACTTAAGGAGTGATGTTGATTATGCTCCTTTCAAATTATAAGAATTCTAACTCACCTCAAAAGTATATGCATCAGAGCTTGATTCACCAGAGTGAGTCTCACCAGGAACAGATGGAGTCATAAATACTACATGTTTCTGGTGCTCAGGAGGTAGAAGTGTGCGTCGTCCTGTCTTCAAAATACTGGTCACTGGCTGTTGTATCTGTTATCATAAATCATTAATACATATGTGAACACTCAGCCAATACAAAAGCCTATTTCATACATATTGTGGGTGGCAGAACATTAGAAGTGAATCAGTTGCTATTTGTAGATGACACATCTCTGGAGGAAAACTTCAAATACTTAAAGGGAAAGCTGAGGGTAAATGTGAACAAAAGTATGGTAATGCTGGGCTGCAAGATGATGAGAAAGGATGGTTTAAATGTAAGTTTGAATGGGGATGACCTGGAGGAATCTGGGTGCTTTAGGAACCTGGAAGTTGAAATAACAGCAGATGGAACCAAGGAAGCTGAAGCGAGTCACAGGGTGGAATTGGAGGGCTAAGATGCTAAGTATAATAGAGAGTAAGTGGAAAGAGACAAGTGTTTGTCAAGGAAAAGATAGGTCTGTTTTGAAGATATAGTAGTCCTGACAGTGTTGCATGGATGCAAGTCTTGAGGCTTGAATGCAAATGAAAGGAAGAAGGTAGACAAGTTGGGAATTAAAAGCCTAATGACAATATGTGGTATAAGAAGGGTTGATTGAGTAAGGAATCACTGTTCAAAAGAAAGGCATAATAATAATCACAGTCTGATTGACATAACTAATATGATTCATATATATAAGAGGATGAGAAATGCTAGAAGTGGAGGATGCAAGATGGAGGAATAGACCTCAAAGATAGGAGGATAAAGTGAAGGAGGCTTTCAGGTCCTGAATACTCTTTTTTATTTCCCCATATCTCTCTTACCCTTTCATTACTTAAACCAATTCGCACCACATACTGTCCACAAACATTTCATTTCCAACACATCAACCCTCCTCCATATAAACCTGTCTATAGCCTATACCTTGCAACCACATAACATTGTTGGAACTACTATTCCCTTAAAACATACCTGCTTTTGCTCTCTGAGATAACGTTCTCTCCTTCCATACATTCTTCATCACTCCCAGAACCTTTGCCCCCTCCCCCACCCTGTGACTCACTTCCACTTCCAGGGTTCCACTCGCTAATAAGTCCACTCCCAGGTATTTAAAGCACTTCACTTCCTCCAGTTTTTCTCCATTCAAACTTGCATCCCAATTAACTTGTCCCTCAACCTTACTGAACCTAACAACCTTACTCTTATTCACATTTACTCTAAACTTTCACATTTCACACACTTATCCAAACCCAGTCACCCATTTTTGCAGTTCCTCCCTTGAATCAGCCTCTAAAGCTGTATCATCGTCAAACAAGTGACTCATTTCCCAGTCCCTCTCATCCCAAACAGACTGCATATTTGCCCCTCTCCAAAATTCTTGTAATTACTTCCCTATCCACCCCATTCATGAACAAATTAACGACCATGGGGACATCATGCACCACTGCTGCAGACTGACATTCACTGAGAACCAATCACTCTCCTCTCTTCCTACTCGTACACATGCCTTACATCCTTGGTAAAAACTTTTCACTGCTAGCAACTTACCTCCCACACCATATACTCTTAAGACCTTCCACAAAGCATCTCTATCAACCCAATCGTATGCCTTCTCCAGATCCAGAAATGCTACATACAAATCCATCAGTTTTTCTAAGTATTTCTCACAAACATTCTTCAAAGAAAACACCTGATACACACATCCTCTACCACTTCTGAAACCACACTGCTTGTGTGGGTGTAAAACATCCCATCCAATTTTCACTAAACTTGGTATTACATCTTTCATTGCTGATACTACACTACTTTCATTACTTACTTTTTTCCAGGTTCATTTTGAAATTCTGACAGAGCTCAATAAGCTATGAATAAAGAAACTTACTTGAGATGGATTAATTTCTGTAACTTTTGGCATGCATGCTGATTCGAGTATTTGTGGCTCTGCTAAAGTACTTGCAGATTGGAGGTACTCTGCTGGACTAGGTGTTTTAAAGGTTACGTCATTCACATTTAATTCAGGCGTTTCTTCATTCTTGCTCTAAAGGAGACAATAAGATATGAGGTAATGAAATCTACATATGAGAAAACAAAAGCTTGTGACTTATATTTTTGCATTTTTTTTTTACAATTACTAACTATAGCAATGGGTGTCTAATGCTGACTCTTAATTGTAGGTATGTAATCACATCTCATCTCTCTTAATTTCACACCCTTTCCTGTGATACCTGACTTAAGTTACATAATCCAAGCACTAGATTCTATTCTACACCTTAAAAGTAACCTGACTTGGGAATCTTCTTTAAAGTTTACAGCTGTCTTCTTGCATTCTCTACATACACCTGTAACAATTATTTACTCTATAATCTCTTACACTGAAAAATTCTATTCTAATAATTTCATCTGACATCCATATTTTTCTTATACATCTTCTGAGTATTTTTTATATCTGAGTATTTTTTATATTTTAGATATCTGGGAGTGGATCTGGCAGCGGATGGAACCATGGAAGCGGAAGTGGATCATAGGGTGGGGGAGGGGGCGAAAATTCTGGGAGCCTTGAAGAATGTGTGGAAGTCGAGAACATTATCTCGGAAAGCAAAAATGGGTATGTTTGAAGGAATAGTGGTTCCAACAATGTTGTATGGTTGCGAGGCGTGGGCTATGGATAGAGTTGTGCGCAGGAGGATGGATGTGCTGGAAATGAGATGTTTGAGGACAATGTGTGGTGTGAGGTGATTTGATCGAGTAAGTAACGTAAGGGTAAGAGAGATGTGTGGAAATAAAAAGAGCGTGGTTGAGAGAGCAGAAGAGGGTGTTTTGAAATGGTTTGGGCACATGGAGAGAATGAGTGAGGAAAGATTGACCAAGAGGATATATGTGTCGGAGGTGGAGGGAACGAGGAGAAGTGGGAGACCAAATTGGAGGTGGAAAGATGGAGTGAAAAAGATTTTGTGTGATCGGGGCCTGAACATGCAGGAGGGTGAAAGGAGGGCAAGGAATAGAGTGAATTGGATCGATGTGGTATACCTGGGTTGACGTGCTGTCAGTGGATTGAATCAGGGCATGTGAAGCGTCTGGGGTAAACCATGGAAAGCTGTGTAGGTATGTATATTTGCGAGTGGTTTGGGAGTGTCTTGGGAGTAAAGCCAGGGGTGGTGAGAGGAAAACAGCAAAGGAAAGGACTACTCCTGAAGCAGAAGATGTGGGTGTATATGACAGAGTGTAAGAAAGTAAACTCTAGATTGATATGGGTAAAATTGAAAGTGGATGGAGAGAGATGGGTGATTATTGGTGCCTATGCACCTGGTCATGAGAAGAAAGATCATGAGAGGCAAGTGTTTTGGGAGCAGATGAGTGAGTGTGTTAGGAGCTTTGATGCACGAGACCAGGTCAAAGAGATGGGTGATTTAAATGCAAAAGTGAGTAATGTGGCAGTTGAGGGTATAACTGGTGTACGTAGGGTGTTCAGTGTTGTAAATGGAAATGGTGAAGAGCTTGTAGATTTGTGTACTGAAAAAGGACTGGTGATTGGGAATACCTGGTTTAAAAACAGAGATGGCTACAGAGCATTATGGGATAAAGTGATTATTGATAGGTGCATGAAAGAGAGACTTTTGGATGTTAATGTGCTGAGAGGGGTAACTGGAGGGATGTCTGATCATTATCTGGTAGAGGCAAAGAAGAAGATTTGTAAAGGCTTTCAGAAAAGAAGAGAAAATGTTAAGGTGAAGAGAGTGGTGAGAGTAAGTGAGCTTGGAAAGGAAGACTTGTGTGAGGAAGTTCCAGGAGAGATTGAGGGCAGAATGGAAAAAGGTGAGAGCAAATGACGTAAAGGGAGTGGGGGAGGAATGGGATGTATTCAGGGAAGTAGTGATGGCTTGCGCAAAAGATGCTTGTGGCATGAGAAAGATGGGAGGTGGGCACATTAGAAAGGGTAGTGAGTGGTGGGATGAAGAAGTAAGTTTATTAGAGAAAGAGATGAGAGAGGCATTTGGATGATTTTTGCAGGGAAATAGTGCAAGTGACTGGGAGATGTATAAAAGAAAGAGGTAAGAGGTCAAGGGAAAGGTGCAAGAGGTGAAAAAGATGGGAAATGAGAGTTGGGGTGAGAGAGAATAATTAAATTCTAGGGAGAATAAAAAAATGTTTTGGAAGGAGGTAAATAAAGTGTGTAAGACAAGAGAACAAATAGGGACATCAGTGAAAGGGGCAAATGGGGAGGTGATAACAAGTAGTGGTGAAGTGAGAAGGAGATGGAGTGAGTAGTTTAACTAGAAGGTTTGTTGAATGTGTTAGATGATAGAGTGGCAGATATAGGGTGTTTTGGTCGAGGTGGTGTGTGAAGTGAGAGGGTCAGGGAGAATGATTTGGTAAACAGAGAAGAGGTAGTGAAAGCTTTACGGAAAATGAAAGTCAGCAAGGCAGCAGATTTGGATGGTATTGCTGTGGAATTCATTAAAAAAGGGGGGGGTGATTGTATTGTTGATTGGTTGGTGGGGATATTCAATGCATGTATGGTTCATGGTGAAGTGTCTGAGGATTGGCGGAATGCATGAATAGTGCCACAGCACAAAGGCAAAGGGATAAAATGAGTGTTCAAATTACAGTGGTATAAGTTAGTTGAGTATTCCTGGGAAATTATATGGGAGGGTATTGATTGAGAGTGTGAAAGCATGTACAGAGCATCAGATTGGGGAGGAGCAGTGTGGCTTCAGAAGTGGTAGATGATGTGTGGATCAGGTGTTTGCTTTGAAGAATGTATGTGAGAAATACTTGGAAAAACAGATGGATTTGTATGCTGCATTTATGGATCTGGAGAAGGCATATGATAGACTTGATAGAGATGCTTTTTGGAAGGTATTAAGAGTATGTGGTGAGGGAGGTAAGATGCTAGAAGCATTGAAAAGTTTTCATTAAGGATGTTATATGGATATGAGTAGGAAGAGATGAAAGTGACTGGTTCCCAGTGAATGTCGGTTTGCGGCAGAGGAATGCGTGATGTCTCCATGGTTGTTTAATCTGTTTATGGATGGGGTTGTTAGGGAGGTGAATGCAAGAGTTATGAAGAGATGGGCAAGTATGAAGTCTGTTGTGGGTGAGAGGGCTTGGGAAGTGTCAATTGTTGTTCGCTGATGATACAGCGCTGGTGGCTGATTCGGATGAGAAACTGCAGAAGTTGGTGACTGAGTTTGGTAAAGTGTGTGAAAGAAGAAAGATGAGAGTAAATGTGAATAAGAGCAAGGTTATTAGGTTCAGTAGGGTTGAGGGACAAGTAAATTGGGAGGTGAGTTGGAATGGAGAAAAACTGGAAGTGAAGTGCTTTAGATATCTGGGAGGGAAGTTGGCAACAGTGGAATCATGGAAGCGGAAGTGAATCACCGGGTGGGAGAAAGGGTGAGTTCTGGGAGCGTTGAAGAATGTGTGGAAGGCGAGGACATTATCTCGGAAAGCAAAAATGGGTATGTTTGAAGGAATAGTGGTTCCAACAATGTTATATGGATGTGAGGCATGGGCTATAGATAGGGTTGTGTGGAGGAGGGTGAGTGTGTTGGAAATGAGATGTTTGAGGACAATATTTGGTGTGAGGGGGTTTGATTAAGTAAGTAACGAAAGGGTAAGAGAGATGTGTGGTAATAAAAAGAGTGCAGTTGAGAGAGCAGAAGAGGGTGTATTGAAATGGTTTGGTCACATGGAGAGAATGAGTGAGGAAAGACTGACAAAGAAGATATATGTGTCAGAGGTGGAGGGAATGAGGAGAAGTGGGAGACCAAACTGGAGATGGAAGGATACAGTGAAAAAGATTTTGAGCGATCGTGGCCTGAACATACAAGAGGGTGAAAGGCGTGGAGTGAAAAAGATTTCGAGCGATTGGGGCCTGAACATACAGGAGGGTGAAAGGCGTGCAGGAAATAGAGTGAACTGGAACAATGTGGTGTACCAGGGTCAACATGCTTTCAATGGGATGAACCAGAGCATGTAAAGCATCTGGGGTAAACCATGGAAAGGTTTGTTAGGCCTGGATGTGGAAAGGGAGCTGTGGTTTTGGTGCATTACACATAAAAGCTAGAGACTGAGTGTGAACGAATGTCTTTTTCTAGCGCTACCTTGCTTGCACGCAGGGGGAGGTGAGGGTGCCATTTCATGTGTAGCGGGGTTGTGGCAGGAATGGATATAGGCAGCATGTATGAATAGAGTTGTTCGCAGGAGGGTGGATGTGCTGGAAATGAGATGTTTGAGGACAATATGTGGTCTGAGGTGGTTTGATTAAGTAATAACAGGGTAAGAGAGATGTGTGGTAATAAAAGGAGTGTGGTTAAGAGAGCAGAAGAATGTGTTTTGAAATGGTTTCGTCACATGGAGAGAATGAGTGAGGAAAGATTGACAAAGAGGATATACATGTCAGAGGTGAAGGGAACAAGGAAAAGTGGGAGACCAAATTGGAGGTGGAAAGATAGAGTGAAAAAGATTTTGAGTGATCGGGGCCTGAACATGCAGGAGGGTGAAAGGCGTGCAAGGAATAGAGTAAATTTTTTAATTTTCCAAAAGAAGGAACAGAGAATTGGGCCAGGTGAGGGTAGTCCCTCAAAGGCCCAGTCCTCTGTTCTTAACGCTACCTCGCTTATGCGGGAAATGGCGAATAGTTTGAAAGAAAGAAAGAAAAGAACGATGTGGTATACCGGGGTCGACATGATGTCAATGGATTGAACCAGGGCATGTGAAGCATCTGGGGTAAACCTTGGAAAGTTCTGTGGGGCCTGGATGTGGAAAGGGAGCTGTGGTTTCGGTGCATTATTACATAACAGCTAGAGACTGAGTGTGAACGAATGGGGCCTTTGTTGTCCTTTCCTAGCGCTACTTTGGACACATGAGGGGGGGGGTTGTTATTTCAGGTGTGGCGAGGTGGTGATGGGAATGAATAAAGGCAGACAGTATGAATTATGTACATGTGTATATATGTATATGTCTGTGTGTGTATATATATGTATACGGTAAGATGCATAGGTATGTATATTTGCGTGTGTGAACGTGTATGTATATACATGTGTATGTGGGTGGGTTGGGCCATTCTTTCGTCTGTTTCCTTGCACTACCTCACTAACGTGGGAGACAGCGACAAAGCAAAATAAAAAATAAAATACAAATATATATAATGGATGGAGTGATAAGAGATGAAAGCAAAACTAGGGAAAAGGGGTGCAGTGAGATATGGTGGCTAGTGGCAAGCCTGTTTGTGGATGATACTGTGTTGTTTGCCGAGAGTGTAGGGGAGTTGCAGAAGGATGTAAGAGTGTTTTGAGTTGAGTGCAAGTGTTGGTGATTTAAGGTAAATGCAAGTAAATGTAAGTAATGGTGTTTCAAAGGAAACAGAGTGAAAGTACAGATTTTGTAAAACCATATAGAGTGAAAGAAGAAAGTGTACTAAATTATGCTATGGATATGGGAGAAAAAGACTGGAAGAAGTAAGGGAATCTAAGTACCTGGGAGCTGTCTTGGGAAAGTGTGGTGATATGGAAGGAGAGCAGTACAGGGTAGAAGAGTCACTACGTCCCTCAATGGAATAATGAATGGGAGAGGTATAAGTATAAGAGTGAGGAGAGCATTAAGGGACAGCACAGTCCTCCAACCCTGACCTATGCAGCTGAAACATAGACATGGAATAAGGCGCTGAGGTGGTCAAAGAATCCAGGCTGCAGAAATGAGCTATTTGACAAGGGCATGTAGTGTGACTAGATGGAATGAAGGAAGAAATGAAAGGGTGTATGAGAGATGTGGTATGGCAGGGAAGGCAAAGGGAGTGAATTGTGGAGTGGTGGAACAGGTGAAACATAATATTTTAAGGTGGTTTGGACATGTGGAAAGAATGCAAGACTGGGAGTTTACAAGGTGAGTGTATGATGGTGCAACTAAAGGGGCTGATGAGAGTGGAAGGCCATCTGTGACATGGGCAAATAGGGTGGAGGAATAGTGGAGGGAGAGAAATAGTGGGAGAATGTGTGGAATGGTGTATGCAAGGGAGGCATGTAAGGACAGGGATAAGTGGAGAGTTTTGCCGTGGCCACCCCTCAATGGAAGTTGCCAAAGCGAATGGGCATCAGAAATATAGATAGATAGATAGAAGCTATCCCTGGGGATAGGGGATTAAGAATACTTCTCACGTATTCCCTGCGTGTTGTAGAAGGCGACTAAAAGGGGAGGGAGTGGGGGCTGGAAATCCTCCCCTCTCATTTTTTTTTTTTTTTTTTTCTTAATTTTCCAAAAGAAGGAACAGAGGTGGCCAGGTGAGGATATTCCAAAAAAGGCCCAGTCCTCTGTTCCTAACACTACCTCGCTAATGCGGGAAATGGCGAATAGTTTAAAAGAAAGAAAGATAGAAGCTATCTTTGGAGAAGTACTTAACCAAACTGACAAGTTGTTTATGACACAGAAATGGGAGATGTAATAATGGTGAAACAAGCTCCCTATAGAATTAAATCTATTAAAGGCAGAACACCTTTAGAAGAAAATTTATTACATCCTTGGGACTAACTGAGCATTAATATCTAATAAGGATGACAAGGATATCCTGACACTTCTTCCCTCATGCTATCTCTATTTAGATTGATATGGATATCTATAGTAACCCTTTACAATTTCAAACATTTAAGTAATATCCCATATACTTACAGAGAGGTTTGTTTTTCAATGTTTGAATTATTTTCTGTATTCAAAATATATTTACTAAAGGATTATAAACTAGGCCTGTAATACTGGTACCCAAATGATGGTTAACTTCAACCAAGTTATAAAAACTCTACTTACCGGCAGACTAAGTATTTTCATCCTAAGTTCTTCTGCATCTGACTTCAATGTACTAATTTCACTCATAAGATCTTCCTGTGAATATGAATTAAAAATTTTCAATCTTCTAAACATAATAAGTATCACAAATGCAGGACATTTTAACACTAAAAAGTGAAAAACAGGAAACAAGTAGTGAGTAGGGGATAAGGTAAGTAAAGCTCTGAGTAACTTCTTGGAATAAGAAAACAAAAGAATAAAAAGTATTGAAAGTTTCGGTTGCGGAATAAAGAATGGGAATATGACGGAGGAATGACGATTTGTAGAAGATGGTTAAAAAGATATGTAAAAATCTGAATCTTTCTGAAAATATTGTTGTATGATGGGCAAAAGTAAAGAATATTAAGTCCTAAGCCGAAGAAATAAAAGGGGGTCCAAAGGAATAAAAGAAGCACAAAGATATATGACTGTAAAACACTTTTCCCATATCAGTAGTTACAAGCAGCTAAATGCCTGGTATTACCTTGAAATATACACCTTTACATGATATGAGAGGAGTTGGATGATGGTAATGTAATGCAGAATCATGGTAAAACCGAATATCAATTACCACAACTGTCATATCCAGATGGCGCTCTTCTGTTAACTGAATAAAAGAAAATGGATACAATGGTAGGTAATTCTGATGATGTGTGCAAGAATATAACTAGTAAATACAAGAAAAAGAGTCCTGTTTTCTACAAATGGCAGACTACCATGTTAGAAGTCTGTCTGCTGAAGAATTTATAGCTATGAAAGCATTCAAATACTTGGGAGTGATACTGTATCAAACAGTCCAGTAATAAAAGTTCAGGGTTCTAAATAGTATTATTGACAGATCGGCAAGTAACATCTAGTTCAGAAGGCCTAAGCACAGCCAAAAATGACATCTATCTGCATATCCATATCTAGATCAGAAGGCCTCAGCACAACCAAAATGACATCTATCTGCCTATCTATATCTCTAATGCCTGTTCCTTCCAGGAAATTCCTCAAAAGGGTGGCCGTGGCAAAAAAGAGTCCATAATTGGTGAACTCCAGTACTGCTTCTTAGCCTCTAGTGCCTCACCCTTAATGGGCTACTAGCAGAGTGCAACTCTAGTACAGTGTTTCCAGAGGCTCCTATCTAATGTTCCTATCAACTACTTCTACCCAATATGTCTATCTAATGTTCCAACCTACTACTTCTACTTAATTCTCCCACTAATGTTCCTACCCACTTCAACCTAATGCTCTTGCCAGAAATTCCTACCTATCTACTGCTCCTATCATTTTGCTAAAAGGCAGAGCTATTACATAGCACTCAAAGCAGGAAAATCTGGACTTATGAAGAGTGAAATGTATGAGTTAAGTGTTGTTAAGTGTTATGTGTAACAAAGAGAGACTGTATGTTTGTGGACAGAATGCTAGCAGTCCATGCACGTGAGGTAAAAAGAAAAGATAGCTATCTGGGTCAGAGTAGTGCAACTTAACAAACAATGAAGTGCTGGCTCATTATGCAACTGTCACTAGCCCTCCTGATAAGCAGGTGGATAGTACCAGTAATATATCTCCCTGGCTGGTGTCTACCAACCAACTACTACCTACCATTAAAAACATAAAAACTGTTTGGAGCTCTTCATTAACAGTTTTACTGACAAATCCAGAGACTAAAAATCCCAGAATCTCCAGTTCTGAAGGTCTTTGCTCAACTAAAATGACATGTTCTTAAATGAATGATAAAAAAACTAAGCTCTAGCCAACTTCACAGAAAAATCCAGTAATAAAAGGGTCCTGAAGATCCAGTTCCGAAGGCCCTAGCTAAACAAGAATGAAACACATTTCCTAAATGAGAGTGATCTACACAATGATGCGGAAAAAATATGAATATTGTACCGAGTTTTGACGGTATGATTTTTGTGCTTTTTACTTATGAATGCATCAATCACATTCACACTAGTACTGTGTGTCATTTTGGGTGAGGTGTAACTTTCAAAACATGATTTTCCAGAACTTTCTGAAATCACTATCTTTTTCAAGAATGCTCTTTAAAGCCTTGAACAGAGTTTCAAGGATAATTTTCATGTGAATTTCCTTATGACTGTGTAGATAACATCATTTACATAGTGTACCATTTTAGCTGTCTTCAGATATTTGGAACCAAGTGTTAAACCAATTTCTCAACTTTTATTTAGAGCTCTGAATGGAGCTTTAACGGTACTTTTCCCTACGCCTGCAGAAATCATATTCATTTATGTAATGTATTTCATTTTGGCTAAGCTGAGACCTTTGAAACCAAGTGTTTTCAAACTTGTTATTACTGGACTTGTTAATAATGCTATCTTAAGCCTGGAACAGAATTTTAATGTTAATTTTTTGGGGTTTTCTCCTTACATCACAATCACTTCAATGATATTTGTCAATTTTGCTAGACTGAGGCCTTAGGAACAGCACATTCTTGGATCTTTCCTGGCTCTCTAAAGATAAGGAAAGGAGTTTTAAGTAAATGTTTCTGAGACCTTTACTTAAGACTGCATCAATGGCACTCCTCTCAGAAATGTGTCTTTTTGGCTGAGCTGAAACCTACAGGATGATTTGTCAACAATGCTACTTAAATCCCACAATGGAGTTAAAAGATTTTTTTTTTTTTTTTACGTGTGACTGCATAGAAATGTAATGTGGCATTTTGGCACAAAGAGAGAGAGAGAGAGAGAGAGAGAGAGAGAGAGAGAGAGAGAGAGAGAGAGAGAGAGAGAGAGAGAGAGAGAGAGAGAGAGAGAGAGAGAGAGAGAGAGAGAGAGAGAGAGAGAGAGAGAGAGAGAGAGAGAGAGAGAGAGAGAGAGAGAGAGAGAGAGAGAGAATTTTTAATGCAAAGAAAAAAAAAGTTGGCAACTGGGTCTTTTTTTCCCCTTTAAGGCTCAGTCACCTGTTCTTGACACCACCTCACTAATGCAGGAAATAGCAAATACATATGGAAAAAAAATCTTTTTAAATTCATATGGAAATTTTTTCTGCATATCATCTACTTGCCTTTTCTGAAATGAGTTGCTTAACTTGTGTTTGGCTATTTTGAAGCTGCTGTTCAACTTCTTTTAATTTTGCTTCTTTATCATTTTTATATCTATTTAAAAGGTCAACCATTTCCTGCAAGTGAAAGAAAATATTTTCAATTCTAGAAATTAGTCCAACAACAAAAGTTGGTTATCTACAACACCGACTCGTAATCCAGTTAATTGAATGCTTTTAAGTACCAAAAGTATAATCAAGTCTGTAAATCTGTAAACTATCTGCTATGTATATTTTAGTGTATATCCATGAAAGTAGTAGGTGTACTGCCAGACTGGGAAGGGAGGTTGTGGCTGGACATGAGGGCCCTCTATGTTGACCAGTGTCTTAGATCATGGTCAGTCCATCATCAGAGACCAGGAGGGAAGGAAAATATAGTTGTCTGTCTGTCAGCTCAGCATTCATAATGTGTTACACTTGATTTACTTTAGAGCTAATAATGGATAATTGTTCCTTGGAGATGAGCCCAGGAATGAAATGTAGAATGAGAGGTTATTTTAGCTCTATTTATGTTACAGCATACCAGAAAAGTTATTCAAGCCAGATACCCAGTCAGAACCCTTAACTCTTACCCACTATTAAATGACAATTAAACTTTTTCTGCCTCTGTTTAAATAGCCAGCTGATGTATCATACCAACAGTAACCTATGGAAGTCTCTTCTATGGCCAGAAAGGTGCTAGGAAAATTCTACTCTATTCAGTATCTCTACAATCAACATTATAAGTGTAAAGCCATCAACTTGAGGTCATGCCTACATGGAGACCCTGCAGAGTATATGTAGACTGTTGGATAACCTAAGAAAAACTTATGTATCCATTTGTGGGGAATGTGAAAAACATTAACATGAGACATGTGAAGAAATAAATGACTCAGAGAGTAGTTTTTGTGGAACTATGTTATAAAGGAGGACAGCACATGAGGCTAACCCCACCAACCACAACTTTGTACTGGTAGCCAAACCTAGGGCAGATTGGTAACCAAGGATAGTTTGTCACAACCCTTTCTGGAACCAGTGACACCTAAAGGAAAAAGAGCAATGGTATAAAGAAAGTTCCAGAGTAAGAAGAGAATGATAAAGAAAATTAAATGGTATGCACATGGTGTAGAGAATGAGGTCTTGGGATGTGTACTGATGAGTACTTCAAGACACATCACATTCCCTTAAACAACCCAACATGGCCTTCTGAATGTTGTGGCCAAAACACCTACACTTTTCACCAATGACTGACTTAGCAAGTGGGAAGCACTCTCAAATGACTGCCAGAAGAATGCTTAAAAAACACCAAAGGACCTGACTGAGTCAACCTCCCCACTACATTCCACTATTGCCCTTCCCTATTCTTGTCTTACACAGATTCTAGCAACATCAGTTCTGCCCCCAGAATATCACTGCCAGCCCGTACTACAGACAAAGATTGTTTCAGTACAACTACCTGCAACATGATGATGGCCTTAAGGATGTACCTTATTCTCTCCTTCCACCAACACCCGATGAACACAGTCTGGAGGACACAGCTGACTCATCCTAACATTCAATCAGCATTTGATAATCCCATCTAATCTCTACCCAGTCAGTGGCTCCTATTGAAATGAAAAGAAAAACAGATTTCCAGCTGCTGCTAAAGTATATGTGCCAAGTGCTGCACGTTGTCTCTACCAGCCCAGAATTGACTAGAATCCACTGCGAAGTCAGTGGGAGGAGAACACTGTAGTGGCATAATCCTTATGTTGCTCCAAGACCTTCTTATCTAAAGTTCTACCCATCTATCTATCTATCTATATCTTTGATGCCTGTTTCCACTAAGAGCTCTCTCATGGGGGTGGCCACAGGAAAAGGGTCTCCATAACTGGTGAACTCCAGTTTAGGTAAGCAAAACCTGGCAATGCAGAGGCAGAAATTGGCAGTAAGGACAAGGGGGTATGACTTCAGTAGCAGATCCAGCATACAGGTGACATATGAACAGATGTAGGGTTGGCTAGGTTATAAGTGGGTGGAGCTACCACAAATTTCACTTTACCTGGACTCACTAATTAGAAACATCACCAGCGACCTCTCTTTCCGTAGAAGAACCAGGAAAATCTGGCTTCATTTCTCAAGTACAAGCATTGAGAGAATCAAGCTTCACCTCTCCCACAGTTTCAACCAAATTTAAGTTAGTCATACACCTTTGTTAAGCTTGATAAGAAATTTTTGCACTCTATGTGTTTCTATACCTTTAATCCAAGTCTTACACAATAAGGAGTTAAAAATATTTGTAACTTTGATAAAAATAAAATTTGTGTTGCATGTGTTTCTAAACCTTAAACCCAAGTTGTACATGATATGGAATTAGACAAACTCCTAAATTGTTTTTAATAATTTTCAATTCACTGATTTAAGAAAAAAAAGAAAAAATAATTCAGCCCTTACAGGAAACAATAGAAAAAGACCAAGAATAAATACTAACTGTAGAAAACAGTGAACACTTTTTTATCTTCTATTTTACACACCTTTACCTTTCCATCTGATTCAAGCTTTGCTTGCACACTCTCTTTAATGGCTACATCAGCCTCTTCTTTTGCTTGCTTCTGTTCATGTATTACATTCTCCATTTCATTCTTCAGGATTACAATTTCCTCCTGAAATAAAAAGAGACATTCTTTATTAATATATAAAGACTAGTTTCACATAAAGAATATGAAAAATTTTCTATGGACAAGATATGATCTTCTACCAAAGGTTAGGTTAATCTGAGAAAACTTGGTTTCTGTAATCACTGCATACATCACCAATATAACTTACCTCACCTTTCTGCCCCAAGAATCCCTCATATCATTTTGAGGTTTCTGCAGCACCCGGGAAGCTGACTATATCCACCAGTCAGGACCACAGGTCATAAAATGTTGTGATATTGTGTGTGTGTGTCTGTGTGCAGAAAGTGCATGGCAAATGAGTATGCAAGGGAGGCATGTAAGGACTGGTTAAGTGGAGACTCTTTTGCCGTGGCCACCCCTCAATGGGAGTTCCTGGAGGGAATGGGTGTCAGAGATATAAATAATTGATTAGCGAGTGCTCAGTGTCTTCTCTATGGTAGTTGCACTCTGGGTATGTCTGTGAAATTACTGTACCTATTTTTACAGTATGGGGGGAGAGTTTTAGGCTCATCAAGCCTCATCTCATGAAATTTCTTTATGTACAAGATTTTACCACCTGGAAGGAATAGTGCACAGCATATAACACTCAATCAAAGAAATTTCAAGAGGCAAGAATGAATAGTGTAAATCATATGTTGTCAGTTGTTAAACAATTACCTATTTGCACTGAATGGGGAAGGAGTTTTACACTCAGGCCCCATCTCTTGAGCATTCTCTGCTATCATACAACCTTTCAAACTATTGTATGCTCTCTGCATTAACCATATTCTTATTCAGTTTATTCCAATCATCCACAAATATACCGCAAAGTACTATTTTACATCTTTTGACAATTTTTTGGAAGATTTTTGCAGGGAAATAATGCAAATGAGTGGGATATGTATAAAAGAAAGAGGCAGGAGGTCAAGAGAAAGGTGCAAGAGGTGAAAAAGAGGGCAAATGAGAGTTATTCTAGGATGAATAAAAAGATGTTCTGGAAGGAGGTAAATAAAGTGCGTATGACAAGGGAACAAAGGGGAACATCAGTGAATGGGGCAAATGAGGAGGTGATAACAAGTAGTGGTGATGTGACAAGGAGGTGGAGTGAGTCTTTTGAAGGTTTGTTAAATGTGTTTGATGATAGAGTGGCAGATATAGGGTGTTTTGGTCGAGGTGGTGTGCAAAGTGAGAGGGTTAGGGAGAATGATTTGGTAAACAAAGAAGAGGTAGTAAAAGCTTTGCGGAGGATGAAAGCCAGCAAGGTAGCGGGTTTGGATGGTATTGTAATTGAATTTATTAAAAAAGGGGGTGACTGTTGTTGACTGGTTGGTAAGGTGCTTTGAAATGGTTTGGTCACATGGGGAGAATGAGTGAGGAAAGATTGACCAAGAGGATATATGTGTCAGAGGTGGAGGGAACGAGGACAAGTGGGAGATAAAATTGGAGGTGGAAAGATGCAGGAGGGTGAAAGGCGTGCAAGGAATAGAGTGAATTGGAACGATGTGGTATACCGGGATCAACATGCTGTCAATGGATTGAACCAGGGGATGTGAAGCGTCTGGGGTAAACCATGGAAAGTTCTGTGGGGCCTGTATGTGGAAAGGGAGTTGTGGTTTCGGTGCATTATTACATGACAGCTAGAGACTGAGTGTGAACGAATGTGGCCTTTGTTGTCCTTTCCTAGCGCTACCTCACGCACATGAGGGGGGAGGGGTTGTTATTTCATGTGTGGCAGGGTGGCGATGGGAATAAATTAAAGGCAGACAGTATGAATTATGTACATGTGTATATATGTATATGTCTGTGTGTGTATATATATGTATACGTTGAGATGTATAGGTATGTATATTTGCGTGTGTGGACGTGTATGTATATACATGTTTATTTGGGTGGGTTGGGCCATTCTTCCGTCTGTTTCCTTGCACTATCTCGCTAATGCGGGAGACAGCGACAAAGCAAAATAAAAATATATAAATATATGACTCATGGTGAGGTGCCTGAGGATTAGCGGAATGCTTGCATAGTGCCATTGTACAAAGGCAAAGGGGATAAAAGTGAGTGCTCGAACTACAGAGGTATAAGCTTGTTGAGTATTCCTGAGAAATTATATGGGAGGTTATTGATTGAGAGGGTGAAGGCATGTACAGAGCATCAGATTGGGGAAGAGCAGTGTGGTTTCAGAAGTGGTAGAGGATGTGTGGTTCAGGTGTTTGCTTTGAAGAATGTATGTGAGAAATACTTAGAAAAGCAAATGGATTTGTATGTAGCATTTATGGATCTGGAGAAGGCATATGATAAGAGTTGATAGAGATGCTCTGTGAAAGGTATTAAAAATATATGGTGTGGGGGGCAAGTTGCTTGAAGCAGTGAAAAGTTTTTATTGAGGATGTAAAGCATGTGTATGAGTAGGAAGAGAGGAAAGTGACTGGTTCTCAGTGAATGTTGGTTTGTGGCAGGGGTGCACGATGTCTTCATGATTGTTTAATTTGTTTATGGATGGGGTTGTTAGGATGATGAATGCAAGAGTTTTGGAAAGAGGGGCAAGTATGCAGTCTGCTGCGGATGAGAGAGCCTGGGAAGTGAGTCAGTTGTTGTTCACTGATGATACAGTGCTGATGGATGATTTGGGTGAGAAAATGTAGAAACTGGTGACTGAGTTTGGTAACAAGTGTGAAAGAAGAAAGTTGAGAGTAAATGTGAATAAGAGCAAGGTTATTAGGTATAGTAGGGTTGAGGGACAAGTCAATTGGGAGGTACATTTGAATGGAGAAAAACTGGAGGAAGTGAAGTGTTTTAGATACCTGGGAGTGGATTTGGCAGAGGATGGAATCATGGAAGTGGAAGTGAGTCATGGGGGGGGGGGTGTCTGGGAGCACTGAAAAATGAGTGGAAGTCGAGAACATTATCTTGGAAAGCAAAAAAGGGTATGTTTGAAGGAATAGTGGTTCCAACAATGTTATATGGTTGCGAGGCATGGGCTGTAGATAGAGTTGTGTGCAGGAGGATGGATGTGCTGGAAATGAGATGTCTGAGGACAATATGTGGTGTGAGGTGGTTTGATCAAGTAAGTAATAATAGGGTAAGAGAGATGTGTGGTAATAAAAAGTGTGGTTGAGAGAGCAGAAGAGGGTGTTTTGAAATGGTTTGGTCATATGAGAGAATGAGTGAGGAAAGATTGACAAAAAGGATACGTGTGTCAGAGGTGGAGGGAATGAGGAGAAGTGGAAGACCAAATTGGAGGTGGAAAGATGAAGTGAAAAAGATTTTGAGTGATCAGGGCCTGAACATGCAGGAGGTTGAAAAGCGTGCAAGGAATAGAGTGAATTGGGACGATGTGGTAAACCGGGGCTGACATGCTGTCAATGGATTGAACCAGGGCATGAAGCATCTGGGGTATACCATAAAAAGTTCTGTGTTGCCTGGATGTGGAAAGGGAGCTGTGGTTTCGGTGCATTATACATGACAGCTAGAGACTGAGTGTGAGCGAATGTGGCCTTTGTTGTCTTTTCCTAGCGCTACCTCGTGCACATGAGGGGGAGGGGGTTTTCATTCCATGTGTGGTGGGGTGGTGATGGGAAAGAATAAGGGCAGACAGTATGAATTATGTACATGTGTATATGTCTGTGTGTGTATATATATGTATACATTGAGATGTATAGGTATGTATATGTGCGTGTGTGGACAAGTATGTATATACATGTGAATGTGGGAGGGTTGGGCCATTCTTTCGTCTGTTTCCTTGTGCTACCTCGCTAACACGGGAGACAGTGACAAAGTCTAACAAATAAATAAGTATTTAAGGTAAGCCCTTTGGCTGTTCTGTCCTCACATCTTTTGAAAAATGCTCACTCTCCAAGTCATTGATCTGGTTCAAAAACTTAAAAGTTGTGATCAGTCACCCCTCACTCTTTACTCTTACATGGCAGGCAAATTTAAGATCTCTACTCTTTCTCTGTAACTTAGCTCTTTTATTTTGCTACCATCTTTGTTACCCTTAAGTTCTTTCAATAATTCAAATTCTATGGTGACACACTGAGGAATGGAGTTATGGAACCAGGGATTTGAGGAGAAATTCTATGAAATTACCAACGGGGAAAGGAACATGGATATCTGTAGCCTTAAATACCAAGGAGAATGGAATGAAAAAGGAAATGAGATAAAGATGGTAAAAAGCAAAGGAGCTTCGAGATAAACTGTGGTAAATATACAGCAATCCAGCCAGTCAACATTTGCAGGTCTAAGAAAATAAGGAACAAGTACACTAAAATATGAAAGCAGACTGTGTACAAGGAACGAGAAAATCCAGAACTTTTTCTAAACTCTCATAACAAGTCAGTTGTCAGTACAAGAGTGGCTAATCAGGCTAAGGGATTGAGAGGAAAGAATTGTTCATGATGATGTAAGGATGTGTAAGGAACAGAATAAAGAATAAACAAATGTTTTCACAATATAAGACACTAAAGCCCCAACTCCAGTGAGATGGAATGGTGAGGGGGTTTAGGAAAACACTGAGATATCTCAAAAAGATATACAAAGTATACTAAAAGGACTTGACCCAACCAGGGTTCACTTTTCTGATGAAACGTTATTATATGCACCGAAGATGTGTGCAGATACGCTATACAAACCTAGTGAAAACCTGCTCAAGATATCACTCGTGAGACAAGGGAATGGAAAAGGGTAAACATCATATCTATCTTAACGAAAGGAGACCAAGAAAAGACACTAAACTACAGAGTGGTGTCTCTGACAAGTATAGTTTTTAAGGTTCTCGAAACAACAATCAGAAACTAAATAGATGACACTGTACAAATGAGACTTTGCACAAGTGCAAGGCTTTATCTTAAGACAAAAAGGAAGACTGATTAAGAAGCTGGATCACAAGGAAGGAATAAGGGGGAAATTCCTTCAATGGGTCAAAGAGTAACTCATTGGAAGGGAACAAAAGACCTTCTCTAAATGGGTTGAGGTGCACAGCAGAGTGCCACAGGGACCATTAATCTTCCTGATCTCTGTAAATAACTTGTTTGTTTATGGTATGGACTCCTTCCTGATTATATTTGCAGATGATGCAAAGGTATTGAAGGAAGTGAAAAACAAGGAGGATTTCATCAACTCAAAAGGGGACCTAAACACATTCCCAATTTGGTTTGATACATGGGAGATGAAATTCAACCCAGGAAAATATCAAATATGCAATAAGGATGGGACAAAGTGAAAGGCCTCAATATCATCATTACCTTATTAAAAATAAGCTTTAAGATTCTGTATCTGAGAAGGATTTGGGGGTCAATAATGTCTTTATTTTGTCAAAGTGCCACATTACAAATGTATAACAGGTAAGGAGACATACTATTTTCATCTTTATATAATCTATATGACTTGACCCTCAACCCTACTGTACCTAATAACCTTGCTCTTATTCACATTTACTCTTAACTTTCTTCTTTCACACACTTTACCAAACTCAGTCACCAGCTTCTGCAGTTTCTCACATGAATCAGCCACTAGCGCTGTATCATCAGCGAACAACAACTGACTCACTTCCCAAGTTCTCTCATCCACAACAGACTTCATACTTGCCCCTCTTTCCAAAACTCTTGCATTCACCTCCCTAACAACCCCATCCACAAACAAATTAAACAACCATGGAGACATCACACACCCCTGCCACAACCCTACATTCACTGAGAACCAATCACTTCCCTCTCTTCCTACATGTCCACATGCCCTACATCCTCGATAAAAACTTTTCACTGCTTCTAACAACTTGCCTCCCACACCATATATTCTTAATACCTTCCACAGAGCATCTCTATCAACTCTATCAGCAGCAGGTTTGGATGGTATTGCAGTGGAATCTATTAAAAAAGGGGGTGACCGTATTGTTGACTGGTTGGTAAGGTTATTTAATGTATGTATGACTCACGGTGAGGTGCCTGAGGATTGGCGGAATGCGTGCATAGTGCCATTGTACAAAGGCAAAGGGGATAAGAGTGAGTGCTCAAATTACAGAGGTATAAGTTTGTTGAGTATTCCTGGTAAATTATATGGGAGGGTATTGATTGAGAGGGTGAAGGCATGTACAGAGCATCAGATTGGGGAAGAGCAGTGTGGTTTCAGAAGTGGTAGAGGATGTGTTGATCAGGTGTTTGCTTTGAAGAATGTATGTGAGAAATACTTAGAAAAGCAAATGGATTTGTATGTAGCATTTATGGATCTGGAGAAGGCATATGATAGAGTTGATAGAGATGCTCTGTGGAAGGTATTAAGAATATATGGTGTGAGAGGCAAGTTGTTAGAAGCAGTGAAAAGTTTTTATCGAGGATGTAAGGCATGTGTACGTGTAGGAAGAGAGGAAAGTGATTGGTTCTCAGTGAATGTAGGTTTGCGGCAGAGGTAAGTGATGTCTCTATGGTTGTTTAATTTGTTTATGGATGGGGTTGTTAGGGAGGTGAATGCAAGAGTTTTGGAAAGAGGGGCAAGTATGAAGTCTGTTGTGGATGAGAGAGCTTGGGAAGTGAGTCAGCTGTTGTTCGCTGATGATGCAGCGCTGGTGGCTGATTCATGAGAGAAACTGCAGAAGCTGGTGACTGAGTTTGGTAAAGTGTGTGAAAGAAGAAAGTTAAGAGTAAATGTGAATAAAAGCAAGGTTATTAGGTACAGTAGGGTTGAGGGTCAAGTCAACTGGGAGGTAAGTTTGAATGGAGAAAAACTGGAGGAAGTAAAGTGTTTTAGATATCTGGGAGTGGATCTGGCAGCGGATGGAACCGAGGAAGTAAAGTGTTTTAGATATCTGGGAGTGGATCTGGCAGCGGATGGAACCATGGAAGCGGAAGTGAATCATAGGGTGGGGGAGGGGGCGAAAATCCTGGGAGCCTTGAAGAATGTTTGGAAGTCGAGATCATTATCTCCAAAAGCAAAAATGGGTATGTTTAAAGGAATAGTGGTTCCAACAATGTTGTATGGTTGCGAGGCGTGGGCTATGGATAGAGTTGTGCGCAGGAGGGTGGATGTGCTGGAAATGAGATGTTTGAGGACAATGTGTGGTGTGAGGTGGTTTGATCGAGTAAGTAATGTAAGGGTAAGAGATATGTGTGGAAATAAAAAGAGCGTGGTTGAGAGAGCAGAAGAGGGTGTTTTGAAATGGTTTAGGCACATGGAGAGAATGAATGAGGAAAGATTGACCAAGAGGATATATGTGTCGGAGGTGGAGGGAACGAGGAGAAGTGGGAGACCAAATTGGAGGTGGAAAGATGGAGTGAAAAAGATTTTGAGTGATCGGTGCCTGAACATGCAGGAGGGTGAAAGGCGGGCAAGGAATAGAGTGAATTGGATCGATGTTGGTATACCGGGGTTGATGTGCTGTCAGTGGGTTGAATCAGGGCATGTGAAGCATCTGGGGTAAACCATGGAAAGTTCTGTGGGGCCTGGATGTGGAAAGGGAGCTGTGGTTTCGGGCAATATTGCATGACAGCTAGAGACTGAATGTGAACGAATGGGGCCTTTGTTGTCTTTTCCTAGTGCTACCTCGCACACATGAGGGGGGTAGGGGGATGGTATTCCATGTGTGGCGAGGTGGCGATGGGAATGAATAAAGGCAGACAGTGTGAATTGTGTGCATGGGCATATATGTATGTGTGTGTGTGTGTGTATATATATATGGGTACATTGAGATGTATAGGTATGTATATTTGCGTGTGTGGACGTGTATGTATATATATGTGTATGGGGGTGGGTTGGGCCATTTCTTTCATCTGTTTCCTTGTGCTACCTCGCAAACGCGGGTGACAGCGAAAAAAAAAAATCTATCTGAAGTAAAGTTTAAATCTGAAGTAAAGTTTACGAGGGAACATCAGACTTTTACTCAATTACATTTCACCAAAACCATTCATTACATTACTCAAAAAATCTACAAACCTGATATGAATCATCACAACAAAGGATGCAATGTAGTGTGGGCCTTGAAATTAACCAACCACAAGTGTCTGCTATGCATTCATGTGGTCAACTTTGTTTCTTTTTTCTTACGCGCACCACCACTCACACACGCATTTCAAGCTACTAGGCATTCGTGTGGTCACCTTTGTTTCTTTTTTTCTTACCCGCACCACCATTCACATGCTCATTTCAGGATATCTTTCATATCAGCAAGATACCTGACAATTCTTACTTAAGGTGAAAGCAGTGCAAGTCCATGCAATTACCTGAATGCATTATTCAAAATTTAGACAACTTTGGATAACTGCTCACCTGCAATGAATACTATGTTTTCTGAAAGTGATGGGCTACATAAATTCCCCATCAAACCTTAAGAAACACATGGAGAAGAGTAAATACATTAACATACAGGTATATTTATGAGAAAAAAATTTCCCTTTAATATATCAAACCCTTGAACGTGAGAAAGAAGCTACAGCATGCTGAAAAGTGCTGAATGTGATAGAGAAAGTGTCAACATGATACTAATACTTTACTGCTGTGAAAATCACTAAACACATTCCTTCAATTATTTCCAATATGAAGCATATCCGCAGACATGCTGACTTTTAATCAAACGGAAAAATATAGAAATATCATGCCACACATCACTAATGAAAAAGCAAACTTTTTGGTCAATACATGCCACACTGCCTTTATACCAGTCAGTTTATTAAAAATTGGTAAATAAATTTTCAAGAGCATTGTTTCTCAATTGATGGAATATGTACCGCCGACAGGTCGCAAACTTTAAAAAAAATGAAATTACGGAAAAAAGATGTTTCTTTTATGAGTTGTTTTTTTTTCTTTCAAAGTAATGAGAGTACTGAAACGGTAAGAGAGATGTGTGGTAATAAAAAGTGTATGGCTGAGAGAGCAGAAGAGGTTGTGTTGAAATGGTCTGGACATATGGGGAGAATGAGTGAGGAAAGGTTGACAAAGAGAATATATGTCAAGAGGTGGAGAGAACAAGAGAAGAGGGAGACCAAATAAGAGGTGGAAGGATGGAGTGAAAAAGATTTTGAGCAATCAGGGTATGAACATGCATGAGGGCGAGAGGTGTGCAAGGAATAGAGAGAATTGGAATGATGTATACCGGGGTCGACATGCTGTCAATGGACCAAACAAGAGCATGTGAAAAGTCCGGGGTAAACCATGGAAAGGTCTGTAAGGCCTGAATGTGGATAAGGAGTTGTGGTTTCAGTGCATGACAGATAGAGATTGAGTGTGAATGTAGCCTTTTTTGTTTGTTTTCAGGCACTACCTCGCAGATGCAGGAGGTGGCGATGCTGTTTCCTATAGGGCAGGAATGGATGAAGGCAAGTAAGTATGAATATGTACATGTGTATATATGTACATGGCTGTATATGTGTATGTATATGTGCACATGTTGATATTTATATGTATGTATATGTGCACATGTTGATATGTATATGTATGTATATCTACGTGTATGAGTGTGCATGTATATGTGTGTATGCGAGCAGATGTGCCTTTCTTCACCTGTTTCCTGGCACTACCTCACAAATGCAGGAAACACTGATCAAGAATAAAAAATAAATATTGTATGTGTATGTGTGTGTGTGTGTTTTTGGCTGAGACTAGAAGAGTGTATGAAAGGAAGGAGTTGAGAGTGAATGTCAGTAAAAGCCAGGTTATTAGGTTTAACATGGTTAGGGGGAAGGTTAGCTGGGAGGTAAGTTTCAAAACAGAAAAATTGGAAGAGAAGTGTTTTACATAAATGGACTAGACATAACAGCAAATGAAACCATGGAAATGGAAGCGAGTCATAGGGTGGGGGAGAAGGTGAAGGTTCTGGGAGCACTGAAAATATGCTGAAAGAGAGAACGTTATATGGGAGGGCAAAACTGGGTATATCTGAAGGTATAGTAGTCCAAACATCGTATGGATGCTAGGCATGGGCCATAGATAAGGCAGTGCGAAGGAAGGTAGATATGTCAGAAAAGAAAAATCCGAGGAAAATATGAGGCGTGAAGTGGTTTGACTGAGTAAGTAATGAAAGGGTAACAGAGGTGTGTGGTAATTAAAAGAGAGTGGTTGAGAGAGCTGAAGAGGGTGTTCTGAAAAGGTTTGGAGAGTGAGGAAAGGGTGACAAAGAGGATATATGAGTCAGAAGTGGAGGGAACAAGGAGAACAGGGAGACCAAATGGGAGATGAAAGATTGGAGTAGAAAAGATTCTAAGAGACTGGGGACTAAGCATGCAAGAGGGTGAACGGCATGAACGTGGTAGAGTGAATTTTAACGATGTGGCACACTGGGGTTGACATGCTGTCAGTGGTCTGACAGCACCCAGGATAAACCATGGTAAGGTTCTTTGGGGTCTGATTGTGGAAAGGGAGCTATGGTTTTGGTGCATTACAAGACAACTAGAGAATTGAATGGATGTGCACAGATGCAGCCTTTCTTCTGTTCCTGGCGCTAATTTGCTAATGTGGGAAATGACAATCAAGTATGAGAAAAAATTCATATTTTCATATTTGATCGGCATTAGTGAGGCCTATTTACCCTCCACAAAGTTTAGAGATACTTTCTCAGCTCCATTCTTATTTGCCCTCTTTTTCAAGCCCTGCACCTTCCTCCTGGCTTCCTCTTTCATTCATATAAGCAATATAATTTACTACTGTGAACTACTGTTAATTATCATTGGTAGTTAATGTAGCCTTGCACTATACAGCATTGTAGAAATACCATTTTCATGCTACTCTGTGAATAAACTACCATATATCCAAGCTCATGAAATATATATCTCATTCATAACATCTGTCAGTTCTCCAGTTGGTGACCCCATTGCTAGCTATCAACCTAAAGATTGGCATGTGGCCACAGTCATTGATTTCTTTCTTTTCAGCTGGTTTACAGTTATTCAAGGCACTGCTGTATATACTTTCTGGTTTAAAAAGTGACAAAACAGTATGAATACCACAGCATTAAAGCTATCTATATCATATTTTCTTCCTTATATCTTTGCGAGTAATCTTTCCTTACTATGACAAGTACAAAAATGGAGAGAGACCATTTACAACTTGAAACAGCTCCTTCAGTCACAATTTCAAACATTACTCCAAGGATTTACAGGCTTACCAATTAAGTGCAATCTCATGCTGTTCATGAATCACCAGATCATCATTTTTAGCTGTTAGATTCTTAGATTTTCACAAGCATAGCAGTAAAATTTACTTCTAACAAAATTACTCCAATTCTTATTACCTTATATTTCCCAAGAATGACTAAAATGCATCTAAGTAAGTGGGGTTTCATTTTTGTTATGGTGAGCTGGGCTTGCTTCTGCTTTCAGTAGACTAAGCAGTCACTTTGAGCCCTAAGAACTCATGGGAGCCTCCTCACAATCCTAATCTAAATAAATATTTCTAAGTACAAAGGATAAACAAATGATCATTCTTCATTGTTTACCCCTCCTATCAATAACCTGCTTTGAAAATCCTCCACCAAGTACCTTGGTATCCATTTGGTGGTGAGTGCGGCAAACAGATGTAAATACGAGTGTAAGCTAAAGAAGAACTCACCATTTTACCTCCCTTGACTTTGTTCTTTTAACTTCTTATAATATCGGTAAGTTATGAATGTTTCAACTATGAATTTACAATAAAAATGTGTTGTGTTAGGCCAAGCATAATATGAGTGAAAGTTCTAATAATTTTCTGAGGTAATAGTATCATTAACTTTTTGATGGCATGTCTATCAGCTCTGTACAGAAGAAAAGATTAAACCTAATATTGCTACAGGAAGGTGGGCTGGGTGACATAAGCTTTGTGGTGGCTGCTGACTGGCCAAGAGTTCACTCTTCCAAAAATCATTGGTTGTGAATATCTCAAGAGTTGTGTGTAAGGGTGAGTTTTGGCTACTCCCTGCTCACTGAATTAGGACTGAATAGAGTTTTTGCAGATAAACTTCCTTGAAGTATAACTTTTAAAATGACAATGGGACAAAATGTGAAGAAAAAAGAAGCAACTACTTCAATGATTATTCACTTTGCAGTATTGTAATGGGAGATCAGCAAATCTAACGCAGTCATTCTTAAGCAAAAAAAAAAAAGGAGGCAGTAGTTGTTAGGCAGCCACTGACCAGGGTACTACCGGCCAGAGTATAAGGAGGGTAAGTGTTGGCTGCATAGTAAACCTGCACTTCACAGGCTGTCAAGTTGCACTCCTTTGACCCAGGTAGCAGTCTTTTCTTTCTGCCTCACCCATACATGGACTGCTGGCATTCTGTCTGCAAACATAAAATCTCCCCCTGTCACTTACTTATAACACTAGACATTACTTAACTCACACATTTCATTCTTCCTAACACTAGATTTTTATGCAGTGAGTGCTATGTTCTACCCCAACATTTTGGAAAAATGATAAGAGCAATAGACATTAGTAGTAAATAAAAGCATCATATAGAAACAATAAGTAGAAACAATAGGTAGTAGTAGTAGTAAGAACATTAGCTGGGAACATAAGTAGAAGTGGCAGTTTGGAACATTACATAGACACATCATGTAATAGTTGCTGGTGGGAACAAGAGGAAGGAACCTCTTACAATACTGTGCTAGAGTTGCCCTCTGCCAATGACCTGTTAAAGGGTGAGAAACAAAAGGCTATGAAGCAGCACTGGAGTTGAAAAATTATGGACTCTCCTTTGCATTGGCCAACCCCTTTGAGAGAGTTCCTAAAGGAAACAGGCATCAGAGATATAGATATAGTTTTGGAAAAAGGGGCAAGTATGCAGTCTGTTGTGAAATCTAAATAATGTTGAGTATTCCTGGTGTAATATATGGGAGGGTAATGATTGAGAGGGTGAAGGCATGTACAGAGCATCAGATTGGGGAAGAGCAGTGTGGTTTCAGAAGTGGTAGAGGATGTGTGGATCAGGTGTTTGCTATGAAGAATGTATGTGAGAAATACTTAGAAAAGCAAATGGATTTGTATGTAGCATTTATGGATCTGGAGAAGGCATATAATAAAGTTGATAGAGATGCTCTGTGGAAGGTATTAAGAATATATGGTGTGGGAGGCAAGTTGTTAGAAGCAGTGAAAAGTTTTTATCGAGGATGTAAGGCATGTGTACGTGTAGGAAGAGAGGAAAGTGATTGGTTCTCAGTGAATGTAGGTTTGCAGCAGGGGTCTGTGATGTCTCCATGGTTGTTTAATTTGTTTATGGATGGGGTTGTTAGGGAGGTGAATGCAAGAGTTTTGGAAAGAGGGGCAAGTATGGAGTGTGTTGGGGATGAGAGAGCTTGGGAAGTGAGTCAGTTGTTGTTCACTGATGATACAGCGCTGGTGGCTGATTCATGTGAGAAACTGCAGAAGCTGGTGACTGAGTTTGGTAAAGTGTGTGAAAGAAGAAAGTTAAGAGTAAATGTGAATAAGAGCAAGGTTATTAGGTACAGTAGGGTTGAGGGTCAAGTCAATTGGGAGGTAAGTTTGGATGGAGAAAAACTGGAGGAAGTGAAGTGTTTTAGATATCTGGGAGTGGATCTGGCAGCGGATGGAACCATGGAAGCGGAAGTGAATCATAGGGTGGGGGAGGGGGTGAAAATCCTGGGAGCCTTGAAGAATGTGTGGAAGTCGAGAACATTATCACTGAAAGCAAAAATGGGTATGTTTGAAGGAATAGTGGTTCCAACAATGTTGTATGGTTGTGAGGCGTGGGCTATGGATAGAGTTGTGCACAGGAGCGTGGATGCGCTGGAAATGAGATGTTTGAGGACAATATGTGGTGTGAGGTGGTTTGATCGAGTAAGTAATGTAAGGGTAAGAGAGATGTGTGGAAATAAAAAGTGCGTGGTTGAGAGAGCAGAAGAGGGTGTTTTGAAATGGTTTGGTCACATGGAGAGAATGAGTGAGGAAAGATTGACCAAGAGGATATATGTGTCAGAGGTGGAGGAAACAAGGAGAAGTGGGAGACCAAATTGGAGGTGGAAAGATGGAGTGAAAAAGATTTTGAGTGATCAGGGCCTGAACATGCAGGAGGGTGAAAGGCGGGCAAGGAATAGAGTGAAATGGATCGATGTGGTATACCGGGGTTGACGTGCTGTCAATGGATTGAATCAGGGCATGTGAAGCGTCTGGGGTAAACCATGGAAAGTTCAGGGGGGCCTGGATGTGGAAAGGGAGCTGTGATTCGGGCATTATTGCATGACAGCTAGAGACTGAGTGTAAACGAATGGGGCCTTTGTTGTCTTTTCCTAGCGCTACCTCGCACACATGAGGGGGGAGGGGGATGTTATTCCATGTGTGGCGAGGTGGCGATGGGAATGAATAAAGGCAGACTGTGAATTGTGTGCATGTGTATGTATGTATGTGTCTGTGTGTGTATATATATGTGTACACTGAGATGTATGGGTATGTATATTTGCGTGAGTGGACGTGTATATGTGTATAGGGGTGGGTTGGGCCATTTCTTTCGTCTGTTTCCTTGCGCTACCTCGCAAACGCGGGAGACAGTGACAAAGCAAAATAAACATAAATATAATATATATATATATATACACACAGACATATACATATATACACATGTACATAATTCATACTCTCTGCCTTTATTCATTCCCATCGCCACCCCGCCACACATGAAATAACAACCCCCTCCCCACACATGTGCACGAGATAGCACAAGGAAAAGATAACAAAGGCCACATTTGTTCACACTCAGTCTCTAGCTGTTATGTATAATGCACTGAAGCCACAGCTATCTTTCCACATCCAGGCCCCACCGAACTTTCCATGGTTTACCCCAAACGCTTCACATGCCCTAGTTAAATCCATTGACAGCACGTTGACCACAAAATGCTTCACATGCCCTGGTTCAATCCATTGACAGCATGTCAACCCCAAAACGCTTAACACACCCTGGTTCAATCCACTGACAGCACGTCAACCCCGGTATACCATATCGTTCCAATTCACTCTATTCCTTGCACGCCCCTCATCCTCCTGCAAGTTCAGGCCCCGACCACTCAAAATCTTTTTCACTCCATCTTTCCACCTCCAATTTGGTCTCCCACTTCTCGTTCACTCCACCTCTGACACATATATCCTCTTAGTCAATCTTTCCTCACTCATTCTCTCCATGTGACCAAACCATTTCAAAACACCCACTTCTGCTCTCTCAACCACATTCTTTTAATTACCACACATCTCTCTTACCCTATTATTACTTACTCGATCAAACCACCTCACACCACATATTGTCCTCAAACATCTCATTTCCAGCACATCCACCCTCCTTCGCACAACTCTATGTATTGCCCATGCCTTGCAACCATATAATATTGTTGGAACCACTATTCCTTCAAACATACCCATTTTTGCTTTCAGAGATAATGTTCTCAACTTCCACACATTCTTCAAAACTCCCTCCCCCACCCTATGATTCACTCCTGCTTCCATGGTTCCCTCCGCTGCCAAATCCACTCCCACATATCTAAAACACTTCATTTCCTCCAGTGTGCCTCCATTCAAACTTACCTCCCAGTTGACTTGTCCCTCAACCCTACTGTACCTAAAAACCTTGCTCTTATTCACATTTACTCTCAGCTTTCTTCTTGCACACACTTTCCCAAACTCAGTTACCAGCTTCTGCAGTTTCTTACATGAATTAGCCACCAGCACTATATCATCAGCGAACAACAACTGACTCACTACCCAAGCTCTCTCATTCACAACAGACTACATACTTGCCCCTCTTTCCAAAACTCTTGCATTCACCTCCCTAACCAACCCATCCATAAACAAATTAAATAACCATAGAGACATCACACACCCCTGCCGCAAACCAACATTCACTGAGAACCAATCACTTTCCTCTCTTCCTACACGTATACATGCTTTACATCCTCGATAAAAACTTTTCACTGCCTCTAACAACTTGCCCCCAAACCATATATTCTTAATTCCTTCCCTATACATAAATGCCCATTCATGTACATATACATATGAACATAGACATATACATACACATACACAGACATATACATATATAGACATGTACATATTCATGCATGCTTGCCTTCATCCATTCCTGGCACCATCCCGCCCCACAGGAAACAGCATCATTGCCCCCTACTTCAGCGAGGTAGCACTGAAAAGTTAAAATCAAAATATCTAATCACACCAAATATACCACTAATCAAATTTGGGCAATAAGAGTATTCCTAGCTTTTGAACTCACTGCCTTTGTAAAAGTTTCTTGCTCAGAGTTCCTATATCATCCTGAAACTCTATCTAATTATCAATGACAAGTATGTTTAAAACCTGGAGAATGTATACATACATAATGAAAATGCACCTACCTTATGAACTGACTGTATCTGTGAAAGTTCCTTCTTCAGACTTTCTATATGATCTTGAAGTTCTCTTTCATGGACACTGACTGACTTGTTTAGTTCTTTTGTCTCTTCAAGTTCATTTCGAAGCTTGTCAAGCTCCCATTCATGGGATATAACAGAACTCTTCAGTTCTTCTTCCTTCTGATTAACAGCATTCTGAAGTCTTTCCAAATCACTTTTCATAAGAGTCTGATAAGACTGAAATTCTTCCACTGTAGCATCCAACTTGTTCTGGAGCTTTTGCTGTTCATAAAGTGACTCATCATTTGCTAGTTTTAGCTCTTGAACAGTTTTTAAACTGTCATTCAGTTGCTCTTCTTGTGCAAATGAGGTGTTCTGCACAGATGTCAGCAAGTCCTCTTGCATTTTCCTTTCGTTTTCAAAGGACTGTGCTTCTTCAATGCTATTCTGTAACTGACGTTCAAGCCCAATTATTTTCTTTTCTAACCTGTTCTTCACCTTACTTTCTGTCAGTAATTTCCTTGCCTTTAATTTCAACTGTAAAAGAATATGATAAAAACATATCAAAAAATATGAAAAAATGTTTGTGATCTCATTGAAGACTGTACTGGTATCACATTCTATTCAGAGACTTGCACCAATAAAATTAGCACATTCTGAGTGAAAAAACCGAATGTACCTCAAGTGAGTTATTGTCTCTCCCCCCCTACTAATGACCATCCGTACATATGACTGAAAAAAATATCTAAATAAAAAAGCAAGCATATGATAGTGACTGTCTGACAGTATCCCAGCATTGTGTACAACACAGCATCTCTCTCAGTTCTCATTCTCAATTACCATTCAGTAAACAGGCATTATCTAAGAGAATCTAACAAATTTTCATGCTAGATTAAACCATTTTTGTGTTAAATCCCAAAGACGATGAGCAAGAGGAAAAATCCTTCATGTTGATAGATCTGGCAAGAAGCCTAGGAAGACACTTGATTTGGAATTGAAAATGAAGGAAATCAACCAATATGAAGGAGGAAAAAAGTTAATGTGATTACATGTGATCTATAGTTGTCCAATTCAATGGTCTCCACAATTTCAAAGGATTAGAAAAAATACATGAAGCAGTGAAAGGTTAGGTAAGAATGAAGTCTACTATAATAACAAAGCAATGACAAGGGCCCATCCACAAAATGGAAAAGTTGTTGAGGCTGTGGATGGAAGAACAAATTAAAAAATGTGTACCACTAGGCTTACTAATAATTCAGGTGAAGGACTGAAGTCTTTTTGAAACTTAGAAGGAGAAAGCAGGCATGGATTACATCGAGAACTTCATGGCAAGTCATGTGTGGTTCAATAGATTTAAAACAAGATATAGCTTGCACAATGTTCGAGTCACAAGTGAAGCAGCAAGTGCTGATGAAGGAGCTGCCAAAAAGGTAAAAAATAAACCAAAGATTTTTTAATAAACCATAGTGATTTAAAAAATGTCAATTCATAAAAATTGTTAAACAAAAATGAGATAATCATGACAGAACTTGCATTATGTAAAAAATAAAAATGATGAAACATGAACTATAGAATCTTAAATAAAAGGTAAAAAACTACAAAATCATATAATAAAGCTGGTTAATAAGAAATGAGATAATCATGATAGAAACTGAGTAGGATAAAACAAAGCTGTACAGATTTAAGAATTCTACATGCCATGCTGACATATGTACAACTTAAGTCCATTTCGAGATCTGACCAGTCAGTCACAATGGAAAATGGATGCATGTTGGGGATAGACAGTATCTGAAGGCAGTATACATAGACAGTATACATCATTCAAACAAATGGAGATCATGAAAATTGTATGTTATCTTTCTTATGTCATCTAATTCTATCAAGGTTTTCTTAAGTAAATACACATTTCTCCATACATGTACACTATTTCCTGCATGAATGAGGTAGCCTCAAAAACACATGATTGAGCCTTAGGGCTTAAATGGAAAATTTCTCACTTGGCTCCTTGCTTTGTTCCTTCTTTTGGAAAGTAATGCAGGAAGGGATGATTTCTAGTCACCTGCTCACACCCCTCTTAATCACCTTCTACTAAACATAGGGAATACGTGGGCAGTATTCTTCATCCCTTAAAAACAGGAATACAAAACATATACTAGATCTTTTATCATTGTTTTCACAACATATTTCATATTCTTATCAACTTTTGTAACCTTGTTTTAATCTAGACACAATATCATCCTTATGCCTATTCTTTCCAAATGTGTGAGATCCTACAACTCTGTGTGTTTCATCTATCCCCTTACATTTCTACTGTTTTCTTTAGTATCTTTTCTTTCCGATAGTCTCTCTTATTTTTTTAAAACAATATTCTTCAATTGTCCTATATGTTCAGGTGCAATGAAATCTATCTCATTCCTTCCACCTACATCTTTGGCAAAGTATCAGCAGATTCCTTTCCAACAAACCTTACATGTGCAGGTACCCAAAGGAGTATAATATTTCTTGCTTTGTTTTCAAAATTCCTAAAATTATATTCAATTTACTAATAAGCACATATTCATCAAAACATACTTAATTCAATATGTCATGAGCACATTCAAAGCCAGATATTTACAATACTGGTATATCATATTCTGGAGAAACTTCTTTTAAATCTTTTAAATGGGACCTCCTTAATATATTTACAATACTGGTATATCTTATTCTGGAGTCACTTCTTTTTCAGCTTTTAAATGGGACCTCCTTAATAGCAGTGTTTAGACCATTTTAACACTCAGTCTACGTCTTTTCATATTTCAAAACTCATTCCTCTATGTTTTAAATCATATTCTACTGTTCTTACCATCTTAAACACTTCCAACAATATGAATGACAAAACCTTTTAAAACTGCATGATTCTTTTCAAGTCCAAGAGCTTTTGCCTTTTTACATGTTAACTTTCAATCTTTTACTTTGTAAGACTACACAACCTATATCTAAGTCACTGACAATACTTTCTTCACCACCATCAATAGTTCTGGTTATCTCTCCTTCAGTATGACATACGCTTAACACGAAAGTGACTGTCTTGATCCATTTCCATTTGAATTGACTTTCCAGCTCACTAATCAATCTTACATACACTGCATCATCAAACATTCTATTTCACTAAAGTATGTACAGAGCAACAGACTGGGGAGGAGCAGTGTGGTTTCAGAAGTGGTAGAGGATATGTGAATTAGGTGTTTGCTACAAAGAATGTGTGTGAGAAATACTTAGGAAAACAGATGGATTTGTATGTAGCATTTATGGATCTGGAGAAGGCATATGATAAGGCTGATAAGAGATGATTTGTGGAAGTTTAGCAATGAGAAGCTTTTATCAAGGGTGTAAGGCATATTTACAAGAAGAAAGAGAGGAGAGTAATTGGTTCCCAGTGAAGGTCAGTCTGTGGTACAGGTTTGGGATGTTCCCATGGTTGTTTGCTTATGGATGGGGTGGTTAGGGAGGTAAATTCAAGAGTTTTGGAGAGAGGGATGAATACACACAGTATGTTAAGGATGAGAGGGCCTGGGAAGTGAGTCGGTTGTTGTTTGCCGATGATACAGCTTTAGTGGCAGATTCATGCAAGAAACTGCAGAGGTTGGTGACCTAGTTTGAAAAAGTGTACAAAAGGAGAAATCTGAGAGTAAATGTGAATAAGAGCAAGGTTATTACATTCAGTAGGGTTGAGGGACAAGTTAATTGGGATGTAAGTTTGAATGAAGAAAAACTGGAGGAAGTGAAGTATTTTTGATATCTGGGAGAGGACTTAGCAGCAGATGGAACCATGGAAGCCTAAGTAAATCAGAGGATGGGGAAGGTTCTGGGAGTGAAGAAGAATGTGTGAAAGGAGAGAACGTTATCTTGGAGAGCAAAAATGGGTATGTCTGAAGGAATAGTAAGTAGGTCCAACAATGTTATATAGCTGTGAGGCATATTTCCATGTATTTCAAATTGCCATACGATATTCCATTGGCTGAGGTAGAAACTGGGAGCTATTGTGCATACAGATAAAGAGAAAGACTGATGAAAATCAGGTGAACAGACAGACAAACAGAAATATTTTCTGCCAAATATGACATCAAAATTAGTCAGTCTATCAAATCACATTTCCTCAGCTAACTCAAACACAATCAGTCTCTAACATTCATACATGCCTAATAAGTGTAGGTGAAAGTGTATCTGTATTTTGTGAGTAACATATCTGTATTCTGAGAGTGTGTGGAGCATCTTGAGTGTGTGCATGGAGTCTGTGTACTATGTTCATGAAATGTGTCACCGAGTCAAGAGGAAGTTTTGCATAAACAACATTGCTAAGGGGAGAAAAAAATATTCAAAAGAAATGGATGGCAATATAAAAAAGAATCAGTAAAATGATTACTATACCTCTTTATCAAGTTTCTTTACTTCAGTCTTCAGTTGCTTAAATGATGCTGCAAGGTCATCACATTCTTTTTCCTTTGCCTCTAGATTACAACTGCAAAAATATCATTGTTAAAATAAACATTATAACAAAGTAGTGATACCTACTTAGAGTTACATTTGTTTGTATAACTTTCATACACTATTATATAAAATGAAAAACAAAGCTAGTTAAAGTAATTAATGTATGCTACTTATGAACTCCTGAGAGGCAGTCTAAAAAGCAGTAACTTCAGCACAGAAGAACCTAATTTTCTACCAGAAAACCTTGTACAGTAAAAGTGCTTTTTCTCAGCCAACTACCCTTAATCCAAGTACAGTACCTGCTCCTGAGAAATGGCTTCTTGTAAGCCTCTCCCATAAACTAAACAATGTAATGTATAACAAAGCACTGCATCAGTCACCATGATTATGTTCTACAGGTACATAGTTTTTATATAGCAACTGACTCCTACATGAATTCCTCATCTTCCTTACCTACAATTACTTTTTGGCAACCAATGAAAATGTGTCAAGGATCTGAAGAAGAGTTGAAGGTAAGAGAAATAATGAGCTCCGCATACTTACATATCTGGATCAAATAAATTCTAACAAATCCAAACGCCCAGATAACTTTGCCCCAAGATCTTTAATGGTCAGGAGACAGCTGATATACCTCATAACAAAAATATTCAACAAATCTCTGTCGGATGATCAGGCGGCAACTGACTGGATACTGGCAAAAGTATCCAGGAGACAAAAAGTGCACCTTGAACTATCGCCCAATTAGCCTTATGTCTGTGTTAGGTAAAATGATCAATAAACTATTCCCTCTTAGGCTCAGTCCTCTGTTCTTAATGCTACCTTGCTAATGCAGGAAATGCAAATGTGTATAAAAAAAAAAAATATTCATTTATTTATTTTCATTTATTTTGCTTTGTTGCTGTCTCCTGCGTTAGCTAGGTAGTGCAAGGAAACAGACAAAAGAATGGCCCAACCCACCCACATACACATGTATATACATACATGTCCACACACGCAATTATACATACCTATACAACTCAACGTACACATATATATACACACACAGATATATACATATATACACATGTACATAATTCATACTGTCTGCCTTCATTCATTCCCATTGCCACCCTGCCACACATGAAATAACGACCCCCTTCCCCCTCATGTGCACGAGGTAGTGCTAGGAAAAGACAACAAAAAGGCCACTTTCGTTCACACTCAGTCTCTAACTGTCATGTAATAATGCACTGAAACAACAGCTCCCTTTCCACATCCAGGCCCCACAGAACTTTCCATGGTTTATTCCAGACGCTTCACATGCCCTGGTTCAATCCATTGACAGCACGTCGACCCCGGTATACCACATTGTTCCAAATCACTCTATTCCTTGCACGCCTTTCACCCTCCTGCATGTTCAGGCCCCGATCACACAAAATCTTTTTCACTCCATCTTTCCACCTCCAATTTGGTCTCCCACTTTTCCTTGATCCCTCCACCTCTGACACATGTATCTTCTTGGTTAATCTTTCCTCACTCATTCTCTCCATATGACCAAACCATTTCAAAACACCCTCTTCTGCTCTCTCAACACACTCTTTTTATTATCACACATCTCTCTTACCCTATTATTACTTACTCGATCAAACCACCTCACACCACATATTGTCCTCAAACATCTCATTTCAAGTACATCCACCCTCCTGCGCACAACTCTATCCATAGCCCATGCCTCACAACCATACAACATTGTTGGAACCACTATTCCTTCAAACATACCCATTATTGCTTTCCGAGATAATGTTTTCGAATTCCACACATTCTTCAACACTCCCAGAACTTTCGCCCCCTCCCCCACCCTATGATTCACTTCTGCTTCCATGGTTCCATCCGCTGTCAAATCCACTCCCAGATATCTAAAACACTACGCTTCCTCCAGTTTTTTCCATTCTAACTTACCTCCCAGTTGACTTGACCCTCAACCCTACTGTACCTGATAACCTTGCTCTTATTCACATTTACTCTCAGCTTTCTCCTTTCACACACTTTACCAAACTCAGTCACCAGCTTCTGCAGTTTCTCACATGAATCAGCCACCAGCGCTGTATCACCAGTGAACAACAACTGACTCACTTCCCAAGCTCTCTCATCCACAACAGACTGCATACTTGCCCCTCTTTCCAAAACTCTTGCATTCACCTCCCTAACAACCCCATCCATAAACAAATTAAACAACCATGGAGACATCACACACCCCTGTCGCAAACCTACATTCACTGAGAACCAATCACTTTCCTCTCTTCCTACACGTACACATGCCTTACATCCTCGATAAAAACTTTTCACTGCTTCTAACAACTTGCCTCCCACACCATATATTCTTAATACCTTGCACAGAGCATCTCTATCAACTCTATCATATGCCTTCTCCAGATCCATAAATGCTAAATACAAATCTATTTGCTTTTCTATGTATTTCTCATATACAATCTTCAAAACAAACACCTAATACACACATCCTCTACCATGTCTGAAACCACACTGCTCTTCCCCAATCTGATGCTCTGTACATGCCTTCACCCTCTCAATCAATACCCTCCCATATAATTTACCAGGAATACTCAACAAACTTATACCTCTGTAACTTGAGCACTCACTTTTATCTCCTTTGCCTTTGTACACTATGCACTTGCACTATGCAAGCATTTCGCCAATCCTCAGGCACCTCACCATGAGTCATACATACATTAAATAACCTTACCAACCAGTCAACAATACAGTCACCCCCTTTTTTAATAAATTCCACTGCAATACCATCCAAACTCGCTGCCTTGCCGGCTTTCATCTTCTGCAAAGCTTTTACTACCTCTTCTCTGTTTACCAAATCATTCTCCCAAGCCCTCCCACTTTGCACACCACCTCGACCAAAACACCCTATATCTGCCACTCTATCATCAAGCACATTCAACAAATCTTCAAAATACTCACTCCATCTCCTTCTCACATTACCACTACTTGTGATCACCTTCCCATTAGCCCCCTTCACTGAAGTTCCCATTTGTTCCCTTGTCTTGCGCACTTTATTTACCTCCTTCCAAAACATCTTTTTATTCTCCCTAAAATTCAATGATACTCTCTCACCCCAACTCTCATTTGCCCTCTTTTTCACCTCTTGCACCTTTCTCTTGACCTCCTGCCTTTTTCTTTCATACATCTCCCACTCATTTGCATTATTTCCCTGCAAAAATTGTCCAAATGCCTCTCTCTTCTTTCACTAATAATCTTACTTCTTCATCCCATCAATCACAACCCTTTCTAATCTGCCCACCTCCTACGCTTCTCATGCCACAAGCATCTTTTGCGCAGGCCATCACTGCTTCCCTAAATACATCCCATTCCTCCCCTTACCTCCTTTGTTCTCACCTTTTTCCATTCCGTACTCAGTCTCTCCTGGTAATTCCTCACACAAGTCTCCCTCCCAAGCTCACTTACTCTCACCACTCTTTCCACCCCAACATTCTCTCTTCTTTTCTGAAAACCTCTACAAATCTTCACTTTTGCCTCCACAAGATAATGATCAGACATCCCTCAAGTTGCACCTTTCAGCACATTAACATCCAAAAGTCTCTCTTTCACGCACCTATCAATTAACACATAATCCAATAACGCTCTCTGGCCATCTCTCCTATTTACATACGTATACTTATGTATCTCTCTCTTTTTAAACCAGGTATTCCCAATCACCAGTCCTTTTCCAGTACATAAATCTACAAGCTCTTCACCATTTCCATTTACAACACTGAACACTCCATGTACACCAATAATTCCCTCAACTGCCACATTACTCACCTTTGCATTCAAATCACCCATCACTATAACCCGGTCTCGTGCATCAAAACTACTAACACACTCACTCAGCTGCTCCCAAAACACTTGCCTCTCATGATCTTTCTTCTCATTCCCAGGTGCATATGCACCAATAATCACCCATATCTCTCCATCCACTTTCAGTTTTACCCATATCAATCTAGAGTTTACTTTCTTACACTCTATCACATACTCCCACCACTCCTGTTTCAGGAGTAATGCTACTCCCTCCCTTGCTCTTGTCCTCTCACTAACCCCTGACTTTACTCCCAAGACATTCCCAAACCACTCTTCCCCTTTACCCTTGAGCTTCGTTTCACTCAGAGCCAAAACATCCAGGTTCCTTTCCTCAAACATACTACCTATCTCTCCTCTTTTCTCATCTTGCTTACATCCACACACATTTAGACACCCCAATCTGAGCCTTCAAGGAGGATGAGCACTCCCCGCGTGACTCCTTCTTCCGTTTCCCCTTTTAGAAAGTTAAAATACAAAGAGGGGAGGGTTTCTGGCCCCCCGCTCCCGTCCCCTTTAGTCGCCTTCTACGACACGTGAGGAATGCGTGGCGAAACAAAATCATATCAGACAATCAACACAGTTTCTACAATAGAAGATCATGACAGACTAATTTGCTGTAACTTTTTAATGTTATCAGAATTGGGATGGAGAATTACCGTCTGACGTAGCATATTTAGATTTCCAAAAGGCTTTCGATAAAATACCTCACAAGAGACTTTTACATAAAATGAAAGCAAACAGAATCAGTGAAGAATTCTGTACATAAATCAGAGACTGGCTTACTGGAAGAAAGAAGCATGTAGTATAAAACAGCAAAGCCTCAGACTGGCTACACATAATGAGTGGTGAGCCACAGGGGATTGGTTCTGGGCCCAATTCTCTTAAAATTATGCATTAATGACCTAGAACTTGGTGTCATGTATAAGATCTCAAAATTTGCTGACGATACTAAACTAGAAGGTATAGCTGTAAACAGGTGGGGCTGCGAAATGATTCAAAGTTACTAGCAGAAACTGCAGAGGTAAATGAAGTTCAATGTAAACATGAGTAAAGTCATGCACCTTAGAGACAAGAATATACATTATGACTACAAACTACTTGGAAACTCTCTAACTAAAGTAAACGAAGAAAAGGACCTTGGAACTGTCATTAGCAATGATCTTAAATATACACCAGAAACAATTCTCACACTTTATAATTTTCTAGTACGACCACACCTGGAATATGCAGTCCAGTTTTGTTCCCAAACTTTAAAAAAGATGAGGAAAAATTAGAGCAAGTATGGTGCATGCCAAAATTTATCCCATCCCTTAGAAATCTGGCATATGAAGAGAGGCCAAAGAAATTGGGTCTCTTCTCCGTGGTGACAATCTAAATGTTCAAAATTCTGAACAAGTTTGATAAAGTAAATCACGAACATCTTCATGAAATACAAGAAAATATGGTTACCAGGACAAAGTGAATAAGACTCAAAGCCAAAAGATGTAATAAGAACAAGGGAAAAAGCTTCTTTTCCTATAGGTGTGTTGACCACTGGAATAAATTACCATCAGACATAATGAATGCTAAGGCAATAAATACCTTCAAAAGTTGTTTAGACAAATATCTTATAAACTTAGGTATACTCTGAGAAAAACGCCAGAAATAAACAGTACAAACAGCAGCAGTAACGGGGACACTAAAAGGATAATGTGCAGCAGCAATAGTCAGACCTTAAAAAACAGTTGAGCAGAATTACATTTTCTTGGGAAGTAAAAATCCTTTTTTTCTTTTTTTTTTTACCAGATAACCCAGTCATAGGCCAATCAGGCCTCCTGTTGTCTGTCTTTCTCATGTAAACTGTCACATTAGCTTCAGCAAGGTAGCACCTGGAACGAACAAAGAAAGGCCGTGTACCTTCACTTCTAATCTCTAGCTGTCATGTGCGATGCACTGAAACCACAGCCCACTATCTACAACCAGTCCCCTTAAACCTTTCCATGGCTTCCTCAGGTTTCTTCACATACACTGGTCAGTCCACTGACAGCAACAATTTCCATTAGCAGTAGGGAGATACTGACAGAGCCATCATCTCCCAGTGGTAAAAGAAATGTGTGTGAACGTGTACTAATAACATTATCAGTATGACAGACAGAAAGACATACTGATACAAAAAAGAGGTAAACACCTGAAAATATGGGTAATGTGATGCACAGTTTATACATGAAAATGTTCATACCTTGCCACTGCAAGTTTCTCTTCAAGCTCTGTGAATTTCTGCTTAAAACTAACAGAATGATCTTCAACTGATGATATTCTTTTTTCCTGAGCCACTATTATTTCATCTTTTTCCTGTAGGTGAAAGTAAAAAATCAACCCTCATAAAATCCAAAGATTCTTATTAATAAAGTATGCAATATATTTCGAACAGAATGACAAGAGCCTTATCTTTCCAACATATTTGAAATTATAAAGTGTACAAGGTCTCAAACCTTATAAAGCTTCACTCATTCTTATTAACTCTATACTTTGTGCGATATTCCATGCAGGAATAGAAATTACATAAAAAACTACGGTGGTAATATTTCATGAGCTTATGATATAATCCTTGAAAATCTAACAATATAATGACAATATAATGGATGGGGTTGTTAGGGAGGTGAATGCAAGAGTTCTGGAAAGAGGGGCAAGTATGAAGTCTGTTGGGGATGAGAGAGCTTGGGAAGTGAGTCAGTTGTTGTTCGCTGACGATACAGCGCTGGTGGCTGATTCATGTGAGAAACTGCAGAAGCTGGTGACAGAGTTTGGAAAAGTGTGTGAAAGAAAAAAGTTAAGAGTAAATGTGAATAAGAGCAAGGTTATTAGGTACAGTAGGGTTGAGGGTCAAGTCAATTGGGAGGTGAGTTTGAATGGAGAAAAACTGGAGGAAGTAAAGTGTTTTAGATATCTGGGAGTGGATCTGGCAGCGGATGGAACCATGGAAGCGGAAGTGGATCATAGGATGGGGGAGGGGGCGAAAATTCTGGGAGCCTTGAAGAATGTGTGGAAGCCGAGAACATTATCTCGGAAAGCAAAAATGGGTATGTTTGAAGGAATAGTGGTTCCAACAATGTTGTATGGTTGTGAGGCGTGGGCTATGGATAGAGTGGTGCGCAGGAGGATGGATGTGCTGGAAATGAGATGTTTGAGGACAATGTGTGGTGTGAGGTGGTTTGATCGAGTAAGTAACGTAAGGGTAAGAGAGATGTGTGGAAATAAAAAGAGCGTGGTTGAGAGAGCAGAAGAGGGTGTTTTGAAATGGTTTGGGCATATGGAGAGAATGAGTGAGGAAAGATTGACCAAGAGGATATATGTGTCGGAGGTGGAGGGAACGAGAAGAGGGAGACCAAATTGGAGGTGGAAAGATGGAGTGAAAAAGATTTTGTGTGATCGGGGCCTGAACATGCAGGAGGGTGAAAGGAGGGCAAGGAATAGAGTGAATTGGAGCGATGTGGTATACCGGGGTTGACGTGCTGTCAGTGGATTGAATCAGGGCATGTGAAGCGTCTGGGGTAAACCATGGAAAGCTGTGTAGGTATGTATATTTGCGTGTGTGGACGTATGTATATACATGTGTATGGGGGTGGGTTGGGCCATTTCTTTCGTCTGTTTCCTTGCGCTACCTCGCAAACGCGGGAGACAGCGACAAAAAAAAAAAAAAAAAAAAAAAAAAAATAATAATAATAATGACAAATTCATTATCACTGCCATGAAAACTTCTCAAAACACCCATTTATTCATCAATTCTTTCAAAGAAGGTTTAAATGTATGTGACATGTTTGTAATTCTCTGTGTGAGTAGTGACTACCTATTTTTTAAATCACCTATTTGTATTGTATGGGTAGGAAGCTTTACACTTAAGGGGTCCCTTCTCTTTACTATCATACAATCTCTTAAATTTATGAATACTGTCTGCATTAACTGTGTCCTCGGTCAAGTTTCATACTTCCTTGCCTTCATCCATTCCTGATGCCACCCTGTCCCACAGGAAACAGCACAAATGCATGAAAGAATAGAAATAAAATAAGATATACGTTCTCTTCTCCCCCACACCTGACTGCTGAACCCTACAAAACTTTCCATGGTTTACCCCAGGCATTTCACATGCCCTGGTTCAGTTCAATGACAGCTTGCTGACCCCTGTATACCACACCGTTCCAATTCACTCCATTCCATGAACACCTTTTATCCTCCTGTATGTTTTGACCCCAATCACTTACAACATTTTCCACCCATCCTTCCATCTCCAATCAGGTCCACCTACTCTACTTGTTTCTTCCACTTCATGCACATATATATACTCTTTGTCAACTTTCTCTCGCTCATTCTATATCTCCAAAACATTTCAACACACCTTTGTCTGCTCTCTCAACCACACTCTTTTTATTACCACACATCTCTGTTACCCTTTCATTACTACCTTGATCAAACCACGTTAGTCATAGATGCATAGTGAGCCAGCACTTCAGTGGATGTGAAGTTGCTCTCCTCCTTTCTGCCTCACCTACAAGTGGACTGCTGGCATTCTGCCCATAAACATACAAAATCTCTCTCCCTGTCACACACAACACTTGACAACACTTAACTCACACAGCTCATTCTTTGTAACTCTAGATTTCCTGTGGTGAGTTCTCAGTGCTAGCCCTGCCTTTTAGCAAAATGGTAGGAGCAACAGATAGAAGTATTAGGTAGGAACATTTAGGTAGGACTATTAGGCAAAAGCAATAAGAAGAAGAAGTAGTAGGGAGGAATAAAGTAAAGTAGTCAGTAGGAACATTAGGCAACAGCCTCTGCAAACACTGTGCTAGACTGGCCCTCTGCCAGAGGTCGGTTAAGGTTCAGGCATTAAAGGCTAAGAAGAAGCACTAGAGTTCACTAGTTATGGAGACTTTATTGTTGTGACCCTGAGGGAGTTCCTGAAGGGCACAGGTGTCAGAGATGTAGACAGATAGAAAGATAAGACATATCTCTAATACATATAACATCCTCCACACAATCTTTTCTTATAGTCTGTGCCTTGCAACCTTAAAATATTGTTGGGAAAACTATTCCTTCAAACATACCCATTTTTGCCCTTCCAGATAATGTTCACTCTTTCTACACAGTCTTCAGTGCTTCCAGAACCTTCGCCCCCTCTCCCACCCCAAGACTTACTTCCACTTCCATGGTTCCATTTGCTGCCAAGTCCACTCCCATATATGTAAAACAATTCACTTCCTCCAATTTTTCTCCATTCAAACTTGCATCCCAACTAACTTGTCACTCAACCCTGCTGAACCTAATAACCTTGCTTTTATTTGCATTTACTCTCAGCTTCCTCCTTTCACACAGTTCCAAATTCAGTCATCAACTTCTGCAGTTTCTCATTTGAATCAGCCATCAGTCCTGTATCATCAGCAAACAAGTGACTCATCCCATGCACTCTCATCCCCAACAGACTGCATACTCACCCCTCTCTAATACTCTTGCATTACCTACCTCACCATCCATCTAAAAACAAACTAAATAACAACAGTGACAACACACACCTCTGTCTCATACTAACTTCACTTGGAACCATCCACTCTACTCTCTTCCTACCACTCGCCTTCTAGCAGCTTACCTACAACACCATATATTCTTAAGACTTTCCACATAGTATCTCTATCAACCCTATCATAAGCCTTCTTTAGAGCCATAAATTATTATTATTATTATTAGACTTTGTCGCTGTCTCCCGCGTTTGCGAGGTAGCGCAAGGAAACAGACGAAAGAAATGGCCCAACCCCCCCCCCATACACATGTATATACATATGTCCACACACACAAATATACATACCTACACAGCTTTCCATGGTTTACCCCAGACGCTTCACATGCCTTGCTTCAATCCACTGACAGCACGTCAACCCCGGTATACCACATCGCTCCAATTCACTCTATTCCTTGCCCTCCTTTCACCCTCCTGCATGTTCAGGCCCCGATCACACAAAATCTTTTTCACTCCATCTTTCCACCTCCAATTTGGTCTCCCTCTTCTCCTTGTTCCCTCCACCTCCGACACATATATCCTCTTGGTCAATCTTTCCTCACTCATCCTCTCCATGTGCCCAAACCACTTCAAAACACCCTCTTCTGCTCTCTCAACCACGCTCTTTTTATTTCCACACATCTCTCTTACCCTTACGTTACTCACTCGATCAAACCACCTCACACCACACATTGTCCTCAAACATCTCATTTCCAGCACATCCATCCTCCTGCGCACAACTCTATCCATAGCCCACGCCTCGCAACCATACAACATTGTTGGAACCACTATTCCTTCAAACATACCCATTTTTGCTTTCCGAGATAATGTTCTCGACTTCCACACATTCTTCAAGGCCCCCAGGATTTTCGCCCCCTCCCCCACCCTATGATCCACTTCCGCTTCCATGGTTCCATCTGCTGCCAGATCCACTCCCAGATATCTAAAACACTTCACTTCCTCCAGTTTTTCTCCATTCAAACTCACCTCCCAATTGAATTGACCCTCAACCCTACTGTACCTAATAACCTTGCTCTTATTCACATTTACTCTTAACTTTCTTCTTCCACACACTTTTCCAAACTCAGTCACCAGCTTCTGCAGTTTCACACATGAATCAGCCACCAGCACTGTATCATCAGCGAACAACAACTGACTCACTTCCCAAGCTCTCTCATCCCAACAGACTTCATACTTGCCCCTCTTTCCAAAACTCTTGCATTTACCTCCCTAACAACCCCATCCATAAACAAATTAAACAACCATGGAGACATCACACACCCCTGCCGCAAACCTACATTCACTGAGAACCAATCACTTTCCTCTCTTCCTACACGTACACATGCCTTACATCCTCGATAAAAACTTTTCACTGCTTCTAACAACTTTCCTCCCACACCATATATTCTTAATACCTTCCACAGAGCATCTCTATCAATTCTAGCATATGCCTTCTCCAGATCCATAAATGCTACATACAAATCCATTTGCTTTTCTAAGTATTTCTCACATACATTCTTCAAAGCAAACACCTGATCCACACATCCTCTACCACTTCTGAAACCACACTGCTCTTCCCCAATCTGATGCTCTGTACATGCCTTCACCCTCTCAATCAATACCCTCCCATATAATTTACCAGGAATACTCAACAAACTTATACCTCTGTAATTTGAGCACTCACTCTTATCCCCTTTGCCTTTGTACAATGGCACTATGCACGCATTCCGCCAATCCTCAGGCACCTCACCATGAGTCATACATACATTAAATAACCTTACCAACCAGTCAACAATACAGTCACCCCCTTTTTTAATAAATTCCACTGCAATACCATCCAAACCTGCTGCCTTGCCGGCTTTCATCTTCCGCAAAGCTTTTACTACCTCTTCTCTGTTTACCAACTCATTTTCCCTAACCCTCGCACTTTGCACACCACCTCGACCAAAACACCCTATATCTGCCACTCTATCATCAAACACATTCAACAAACCTTCAAAATACTCACTCCATCTCCTTCTCACATCACCACTACTTGTTATCACCTCCCCATTTGCGCCCTTCACTGAAGTTCCCATTTGCTCCCTTGTCTTACGCACTTTATTTACCTCCTTCCAGAAAATAAAGAAAATAAAAGTTTAAAAATTCACAGATCAGGATTTCAGACATAACTTTCTGGTAATCCAGTAAAGACAGTTACAGGGCCTTACTTACCATAAGCTTTTCCCTTAACTGTCTAAGACAATCATCCTTTTCCTGACTATGTTCTTTTTCAATCTTTTGTTCCTCCTTCAGTTGAATTTGTAATTGCTCGTAGCGTTCTACGTCTACCTTCAAAGATGTTACCTAGGATAAAGAAAAAATTTAATATTCAGATCCTTATCCAAGGAATATATCCTCAGTTCCTAAAGTGTAGGAATTACCACTATCACAATCAATCTAAGATTTACTGACATACTGTTTTGTCTACCAATGTGACAGGTTAAGAGTTCATGATTATAAAACAACATTAATCATGATTCATCAAGGGCATACTACAAGCATGCAGATATAAACAACACTTAGCTGCTGATGTAAAATTCATGAGAAATCCTTTCTCATTTTGGCAAGTAAAGTGACAGCTCATAAATCTCAAGGGGTACAAAAAAACTAACAAAATATCATACATTGTAAAATTCTACCTCCCAGGAAAAAAATTCTGGTCATAAAAGACTTTGCATTGCCTTCAAATGCAAACTGTACTAACCTTAAACTCCTGATTCACTACATTCAATAACTGTACCACAGCAAAAATGACAATCCTACAACCAAACCATTTGCTACCAATGAGATGACCAATCAGGTGTTCCTGATTCATGCCTGATTCAAATAATAAGCAGCTGCTTAACCAACGATACACAATGTGCTTTTTCCTTTATGGTTTTATAACTATCATAACCCTCAGGAAAGGGATAGAATGTTACAGCAAAACATCAGTGGAACAGGGATGCAACTCTACAAAATGAATGCCATTGAGATAAGGAAATGAAAGATCAAAAGTATCAATTATAGTTTATGGACTTCAAACTACAAGAGAAGCTGAATATAGCAGAGAGAAGCAGTCAGTAAGCATACATACAGCAAGATACACTCTCATGGTGTGTGTGTGTGTTTGTGTCATTGGGGAGGAAACACAAAACTAGGGTTTCATTGGGAAAGAAACTGGAAGGGTTTACCACCTCAAAAACCTCAACTCTAAACTACATTTACAAGTCAAAGCCATGAGCTTATATGGTCAATGGACAGTACTAGGAACATATCCACTTCTGCCAGAAATACAGTATCATAGGATGGGTCCAAAGGTCCAGATGCATCAACTCTTAAAGTGCTCCTCTCATCCTCTGATGACCCTTTAGGCCCACTCCTATTGTCATATGGTGACTGAAAGCTTCCTACCACTGTTTAAAATTGTAGGCAACCACCTTGGCACAGGGATGATTAGTGATAGCATCGCTGTGAACCAGCATTCTGCTGTATCTTACATTCCCTTCCCTGGACCAGATAGCTGTCTTCTCTCTTTACCACATCTATACATAAGTTGCTGGCATCCACTCAACAAATCACATACTCTTCTCAAACACACCAGATGAGAACACATAAATCACCCAATCATTATTTTCCACTCCAAATTTTCCCTCCTTTTCATAAAATTCATGGCAGCAAATTTTCAACTGGATCTATCAGTTCCAAACAAAGTGGTGCCATCAGTCAAGGAGGGCTGGACGGTTCCCAGGACCCCCATGACTGATATCAATTGAAACCTACTTCACTCATTCACACAGAGTTTGAAGACCGAGCTCTTTTTTCCTAATTTCTGCAACATTCACATTAAAGATTTAGAATTGGTATAAGATGAATAGAAAGCACTTCTGGAAAGTTTTGACTTCATATGATGTGCATGGAATGCTGAAGAATACTTTTAAGATATTTCATAATGAAAGTAATGTCCATATGATGTGCATGGAATGCTGAAGAATACTTTTAAGATATTTCATAATGAAAGTAATGTCCAAGGCTACTTCCCCTTTGCACTACAAGATCTCTAACTTTTGAATTTTTTGCCCCTATTTCCTACAATTATAATAACTCTTCAACAATTCACTCTCCTGCAATGAGGCACTGATCCTCACTTATTCAGATACAGCTTGCAAACCAAGCTCTTCTTTTTTAATTTCTGCAACATCCACATTAAAGATTTAGAATAGGTATAAGATGAACAGAAAGGCACTTCTGGAAAGTTTTGACTTCATATGATGTGCATGGAATGCTGGAGAATACTTTTAAGAAATTTCATAATGAAAGTAATGTTCAAGGCTGCTTCCCCTTTGCACTACAAGATCTCTAACTTTTGAATTCTTTGCCCCTATTTCCTACTATTATAATAACTCTTCAACAATTCACCCTCCTGCAATGAGCCACTGATCCTCACTTCCAAGTGTAGAAACCTTCTAAGCACAGGGTTTCAATTTACAACAAAAAGATTGGTTAGGATCTAACTGGGATGATTACAGTGGACCCAGGGCTTTTTCTTTTTCTCTCTTTAATGATCTGGAACAGACAGTCAAACAATGACAATGATTCTTCCATCAAACTCAACATTTTTTCTTACCTCTGAACCCTCCCATTATAAACACATTTCTGCCCTGTTATGGTTCTCTGACCATAGTTTTACCTTTATCGTAATTACCTCTAGCACTTTCAATTAAGCATTCTCCCACCTCCAAAAAACCAAGAGGTCATCTCTGCATGGCTTCTTTTCTGACTTTCCCTAACAAGAGCAGTGCTTTGCTGATAAGGATGCCTCATATTGAGGTGAATGAATAGTACAGATTATCTTGGCTGGGATTGGGTCCTTTGTCCCATCTAATAAATCTAACTCCTTACAATTATGGTTAGATCATTTGTTGTCTGATGTCTGTCACATCAAGGCAGGGTATACTAACCCAAGAATTTGCTCCTTCCTCTGCACCCTACTCTGCTTTCATCTATACCTGGATGAATGAACAGTTCTTCTTTGTTACAGTCAACCAAACCTTTAAAACAAGAGTCTTGTTATTCTTTATGTGATGCACTCTAGGTACTCAACAATTCTTGCATTCTTATCCATCTGTTTGAAGTTTCCAGATAAACTGCCAATCACTTTCCAAAGCTAAATGTTTTGATATTTTTGGGAAAATCAATGTTCAGCATTTTTGGGAAAATCAATGTTCAGCTTCTATCTCTCTACCTGTCTAAATCTCTGATGCCTGTTCCATCCAGGAACTCACTCAAGGAAGTGGCCATGGCAAGTCTCCACAACTAGGAAGAAATTGGAAGTTAATCATATACCCTAATTGCAATGCTGTGGGAAAAAGCTATCTTTAACATACACATGAAGTGGCTGAATAAGCTACCCAAACCCTGGTTAAGTACCTCTGTTTTTGTCTTCGATTTTTGCTGGTGTAGACAATCCAGTAACTATCACTTCAATTTCTGTTAATATAGATTTAGATCTTAATTTTGCTACGATTATGCTACCCTCAATGCCAAAATTTTGATCATGTATTTCAAAAGATGCTGAAATGAACAAAGAAACAGGGTGGTAGAAACAATTTTCAAATACAATCTCCTTGACTAGACGTACACTTACTTGTATATGGATATACTTTCTTATCAAATTTCAAAAAGTGCTTTACATTATAGAAGAATGCTGTGGAGAAATCAACTGACACATAAAATTAATCTTTGTAAGTTACATCCATCAATCCTGAGGAAGCAAACTTTTCAATACAACTGCAACTCACCTGTTCTTCTAACCGTTTCACGAGCTGTTTTTCATCATCTAAGTATTTCTTATTAGCTTCAAGTTCAGTAAATAATTGTTCCTTTTCCACCTATGAAAAAAATAAGAAATGAACTATCAAATCTTATCCACTAAATAAGGTACATTTTGGAAAAATCACATCCATTCCCAAAACAGAAGTGGGTAAAACATGATTTCAATTAACTCTTTACCTAATACTACATTCAATAACCTGTTTCTTAAACATAAAACAAAATTTGATATCAAAGTTGAATGTCAGCTTAGTTATTACCAATGCTCTATTACAAGGGCAAGCATCTTACAACTAGCCATCAACTTTCCAATATTCACACATATATTCCCTTATATTGTTGTTACCTTACAGTCATTTTCTTTCTAAATTCTACATGCATCCATTCTCAATACAAGCCCATTGTATAAAGTCAAAAGTTTCTCATTCCTGGAAAATAATCTTGTTTCCTCAGTTTCTGGGGTTACCAGGTGTGAAAAACCATCCCCCTAAAAATGAACATTAATTTTGAAGCAAGCAAACACACTGCCTTTCACTCATGATGCAGTTCATATGGATGACTGGAAGAAATATAAGTGCTTCACAATCAGATAAACCTTTTCTCTCTAAAGCAGTGTCCCAAAACCATGGGAGAATCTCTGGATATTCTCTAGAAAAATTGGGGGAAATGGAAGGATGGAGTGAATAAAATTCTGAGTGCCTAGGGCTTGGAACAAGCAAGACAGTTAAAGGTACGCATAGGATGAAGTGAATTGGTGTGATGTGGTATAAAGTGTGCCATGATGTCAACGAAACAGCTCAGGGAATCCCTGCAGAAGTGTGTGGGGCCTGGTTGTGGAAAACCATGGTTTTGGTGCAATACAAATGACAGCTAGAGAATAGATGCAAGAGAATGAGGCTTTTCTTCATCTGTTCCAGATGTTACCTTGCTAATGTGGGGAATAGCAAACAAGTCTGAAAGAAACATGCATGCTGAAATGGCTACACTTACTTTTGAAGCAGGAAATAATGGGTAAAAACCATGGTTTCTGCAAGATTTTGGCCGAAGCCTGGATCTGCTTACAAGATGAATGCCAGTGGGTGTGATATACTGCCATAAATTAACCACACGAAATGCATGATGGGGCAAATATCTTGAAATATCCTAAACCAACTGTGAAAGTGAGTGATGTGGTAGGTAATTCAAAGTATAACTGGGGGGTATAGGATATTCAGTAAGGTGAATGGATATGGTGAATAGCTTGTGGAGTTGTGTGATGAAAAAGAACTGGTGACTGGGAATATCTAGTTCAAAATAAGGAACATATCTTTTTTTTTTTTCTTTTTTTTTTTTCCAAAAGAAGGAACAGAGGGGGCCAGGTGAGGATATTCCAAAAAAAGGCCCAGTCCTCTGTTCTTAACGCTACCTCGCTAACGCGGGAAATGGCAAATAGTCTAAAAGAAAGAAAGAAATCTAAGTTTGGTAAAGTGTGTGAAAGAAGAAAGTTAAGAGTAAATGTGAATAAGAGCAAGGTTATTAGGTACAGTAGGGTTGAGGGTCAAGTCAATTGGGAGGTGAGTTTGAATGGAGAAAAACTGGAGGAAGTGAAGTGTTTTAGATATCTGGGAGTGGATCTGGCAGCGGATGGAAACATGGAAGCGGAAGTGGATCATAGGGTGGGGGAGGGGGCGAAAATTCTGGGAGCCTTGAAGAATGTGTGGAAGTCGAAAACATTATCTCGGAAAGCAAAAATGGGTATGTTTGAAGGAATAGTGGTTCCAACAATGTTGTATGGTTGCGAGGCGTGGGCTATGGATAGAGTTGTGCGCAGGAGGATGGATGTGCTGGAAATGAGATGTTTGAGGACAATGTGTGGTGTGAGGTGGTTTGATCGAGTGAGTAACGTAAGGGTAAGAGAGATGTGTGGAAATAAAAAGATCGTGGTTGAGAGAGCAGAAGAGGGTGTTTTGAAGTGGTTTGGGCACATGGAGAGAATGAGTGAGGAAAGATTGACCAAGAGGATATATGTGTCGGAGGTAGAGGGAACGAGGAGAAGAGGGAGACCAAATTGGAGGTGGAAAGATGGAGTGAAAAAGATTTTGTGTGATCGGGGCCTGAACATGCAGGAGGGTGAAAGGAGGGCAAGGAATAGAGTGAATTGGAGTGATGTGGTATACCGGGGTTGACGTGCTGTCAGTGGATTGAATCAAGGCATGTGAAGCGTCTGGGGTAAACCATGGAAAGCTGTGTAGGTATGTATATTTGCGTGTGTGGACGTATGTATATACATGTGTATGGGGGGGGGGCCATTTCTTTCGTCAGTTTCCTTACGCTACCTCGCAAACGCGGGAGACAGCGACAAAGTATAATAAAAAAAAAAAAAAAAAAAACCATGGGTATATGTATAGGTATAGAGTTGTGCCCAGGAGGGTGGATGTGCAGGAAATGAGATGTTTGAGGACAATATGTGGTGTGAGGTGGTTTGATCGAGTAAGTAATGTAAGGGTAAGAGAGATGTGTGGAAATAAAAAGAGCGTGGTTGAGAGAGCAGAAGAGGGTGTTTTGAAATGGTTTGTCACATGGAGAGAATGAGTGAGGAAAGATTGACCAAAAGGATATATGTGTCGGAGGTGGAGGGAATAAGAAGTGGGAGACCAAATTGGAGGTGGAAAGATGGAGTGAAAAAGATTTTGAGTGATCAGGGCCTGAACATGCAGGAGGGTGAAAGGCGGGCAAGGAATAGAGTGAATTTGAACAATGTGGTATACCGGGGTCGACGTACTGCCAATGGATTGAATCAGGGCATGTGAAGCATCTGGGGTAAACCATGGAAAGTTCTGTGGGGCCTGGATGTGGAAAGGGAGCTGTGGTTTCAGGCATTATTACATGACAGCTAGAGACTGAGTGTGAATGAATGGGGCCTTTGTTGTCTTTTCCTAGCACTACCTCACACACATGAGGGGGGAGGGGGATGTTATTCCATGTGTGGCAAGGTGGCGATGGGAATAAATAAAAGCAGACAGTATGAATTATGTACATGTGTATATATGTATAAGTCTGTGTGTGTGTATATATATGTGTACACTGAGATGTATAGGTATGTATATTTGCATGTGTCGACGTGTATGTATATACATGTGTATGGGGGTGGGTTGGGCCATTTCTTTCGTCTGTTTCCTTGTGCTACCTCACAAACGCGGGAGACAGCGACAAAGCAAAATAAAATAAAAATATATAACCATGGGGATTTACACAATCAGTTAAAAATACAAAATTATGGTTTAAACATACCTCTACTTTCTTGTATTCTATCTCAAGACTGTTCAGTTTAGTGCTGATATTCGCATTGCTTTGTTGTAACCGACTGACTTCTGCAATCAAGGTATGTTGTGCAGCTTCTAATAACTGAAATTCCTCTGCTTTGCAGGCAACTACCTGGTCAGTAACAATAAAAAAAGGGACACTCAATGTTTCATGTTAGTACAATTAACGAAATATACTGGGATGCATCTTAATCCTTGGGGATGAGGAAGAAATTATACAACCCGTGTATCTTCTGCATGCTGCAGAAGGCAACTATAAGGGATAGGAGCAGAGGTAACAGGGAACCCACCCATTATATAATTTCAAACCAGGAATTTTCCTCACAGGTTGAGAGTAGGGAGTCTCAATGTTTGTGTTCTATCCAGGATAAAATGAAGGCACAGACAGAAGCTATGTTTGATGAAAGAAACCTGTCCAGCCCAAAGGAAAGAAACTAAACAGTATGGGAAGGGCTGTGATGTAAGAGTGTTTGGAAGGTTAAGTAGGGAGAGTGACCACGTGTACTTATTATAGTCAGCCATCTGTGTTTACACAAATGAATGAAAAATTTTCACCTCTTCTAATTCCTGTTTGCGAGTGTTAAGTGCAGCTACCTTCTCTGTTAATTCACTCTTGGATCCTTCCAAAATGTCATTATTCTTCTTTAAGTACTGAATCTTCTCAACAGCTTCCTGAAACTCTTTTTGACTCTCCACTAACCTACAAAATATAAAGTTTTAAGTAGTACAATTCAAATATATTTGTAGCATTATTTATATTCATTATACTTTGTCGCTGTCTCCCGTGTTAGCGAGGTAGCGCAAGGAAACAGACAAAAGAATGGCCCATCCCACCCAAATACACATGTATATGTCCACACACGCACATATACATGCCTATACATCTCAACGTATACATATATATATACACACACACATATACATATAAACACCTGTTCATAATTCATAGTCTGCCTTTATTCATTCCTGTCGCCACCCCACCACACATGAAATGACAACCCCCTCCCCCCGCATGTGCATGAGGTAGCGCTAGGAAAAGACAACAAAGGCCCCATTCGTTCACACTCAGTCTCTAGCTGTCATGTATAATGCACCGAAACCACAGCTCCCTTTCCACATCCAGGCCCCACACAACTTTCCATGGTTTACCCCAGACACTTCACATACCCTGGTTCAATCCATTGACAGCATGTCGACCCCGGTATACCACATCATTCCAATTCACTCTATTCCTTGCACGCCTATCACCCTCCTGCATGTTCAGGCCCCGGTCACACAAAATCTTTTTCACTCCATCTTTCCACCTCCAATTTGGTCTCCCACTTCTCCTCGTTCCCTCCACCTCTGACACATATATCCTCTAGGTCAATCTTTCCTCGCTCATTCTCTCCATGTGACCAAACCATTTCAAAACACTCTCTTCTGCTCTCTCAACCAACCTATTTTTATTACCACACATCTCTCTTACCCTTTCATTACTTACTCGATCAAACCACCTCACACCACACATTGTCCTCAAACATCTCATTTCTAGCACATCTACCCTCCTCTGCACAACTCTATCTATAGCCCATGCCTTGCAACCATATAACATTGTTGGAACCACTATTCCTTCAAACATACCCATTTTTGCTTTCCGAGATAACATTCTCACCTTCCATACATTTTTCAACGCTCCCAGAACTTTCGCCCCCTTCCCCACCCTATGACTCACTTCCACTTCCATGGTTCCATCCACTGCCAAATCCACTCCCAGATATCTAAAACACTTCCCTTCCTCCAGTTCTTCTCCATTCAAACTTACATCCCAATTGACTTGACCCTCAACCCTACTCTACCTAATAACCTAATAACATTTACTCTCAGCTTTCTTCTTTCACACACTTTACCAAACTCAGTCACCAGCTTCTGCAGTTTCTCACTCGAATCAGCCACCAGCGCTGTATCATCAGCAAACAACACTTGGAGCATATTTATAAATATTCTTCATTCACATGTCCCGAACTACAGAAAAATTTTCAATCAATAGCTTCCCGACTTTCCTTCCTCCTTCATACTTGCCCACTATTTCCTATGTCAGCAAAGTAGCACCAGGAATAGACAAATAAAAGGCCTCATTTACTCACGTCCACTCCACCTCTATAGTTCTCCTGGTGTCACCTCCCTTTAACCTTCCCTCTTTGTAAGCCATAATGCTGCAGCTCTCTCTTTGTTCTCGAGGTATCATTTTGAAAACCGTTTTCATAAATCATCTGCACATATCCCCTTCCCCAAGGTTTGAACTCATGGCATCCATTTGGCTGCTGTTTCCCACAGTGTCTGTAAGGAGTCCAGCCACTTGAAGGTTGACTGTTATGAAACCTCCCTCTCTTGAACAGCCAAACTGTGGAATTCTCTTCCTTCTTTTGTCTTTTCATCTTTATATAACATAACCTTTCTTTGTTGAAGAGTCAGATCTAGAAACACTTGTGGAGCCCTGATTAATTCCTACTTTCTTTCCCTTTAATGTTTTTCTTTCACCTGAGATGGTCTTGATGGGGCATGTTATTTGCCTGTGCCAAGTTGGTCACTAGAAAAAAATCCATTTCTCTCAAAATTACTGAAATACAAAGAGTACGACCCAACTTGCTCAATTTCAGTTCCTGGAGTCCTTGAGAGTTCCACTGTCACAGGATTCATGTTCCATTTCCATGCCAGGGTCATCAGGGAGTCACAGCCTCATTATTTGCAGGAAAGAGTATATATGGGTTGGCTTCCATTAACTACTTTTCAGAAAAAAGGAGAAAAACCATTTAAAATCTTAAGAAAATAGCATATATCCTTTGCATCATTTCATCATTTCCACTGATGTGACCAGTAAGACAGGCTTTTCAGAAAACCACCTCATGCATACATAGAGAGATAGCTCCCCAAGAATTGAATAGCAAGGCTTAGCAAAACTGCCTGTTTAGAATGAGAGCATTACTAAATCCAAACATCTTTCAGCTGATAAAGGGTGAAGGCATACCAGAGAACTTCCTGAACTCACATACCTTTGACTGCCAATCTTAAATAAGAAGGTAACCCTTAACAATAATTCCATTGTAAAAATTACCAAATTCTCCTGTTAGTGTGATCACTACCAATGCCCTATAATAAGCTTCAATGATGAGAAAGATTTAGACAATGATTTCCTTCCCTATTCCTCCAAAGTTTGAATCCTGATGACTGAGGAAATAATCTCAATTCACAAGATGAAAGCTTGGTTTTTAATTCTGGGAAATAATCTCACAATTCACATCAAAATGAAAGCTTGGTTTTTAATTCTTGGACTACACTAAAGTCCAATGCAAGATCCATAAAATCCCCCCCCCCCCCCCCTCCACAAAGAGGCAACAAATGTATTTCAAAGTATTGGGAAGTATACGGAAAATTCTGAGAAATGTGTACTGTGGTCCATCTGACTAAGTAAAGGGCTCATCCTGAGGGAGAGGTAACTTCAAAAGTGAAACCACAGTTGGAAAGGTTATGCTAATAAATACTCTGATATGCTAGCTTGGCATAAATCCTTTTAATTCTGTCCCAGTCTCCATAGCAAAAAACCTTTCAACTCTATTCATCTCAAAACCCATAATCAGAATGTCAGGGAAGGTGGACAATCTTGAAGAGAAAACTTAAAAGTATGAAACACCACAAATCTACTCTTCTAGTATACAACTGTGCACTGCTCACACTTCTGGGATGGCTCTTGCTCCAGCTCTCTATCAACCATATTGGAATCACACGCCTTCTATGTCTTTAATACGCCTGGCATCACCTCTCTTCAACCAACCCTTTATGCTATAGTGGCATTTCTCTTTCTCTGTTCAATAGGTTTCATTTTGGACACTGTTCTCATGAGCTGTCTGCATGTGTTTCCACCCCCAAAGTTTGGAACCTAAGAGCGCATCTGGCTGCTGCTTCCCACCTTTTCTCTGTGGAGACTGGCCACTTGAGGATTCACCTTTATGATACCCCCTTCCTTCCCTCGAACAGCTAAGCTGTGGAATTCTCCTCCTCCTATCATCCTTGCCTCTTTCTATAACTCTTCTTCCTTTAAGAGTCAGGTCTACAAAAACCTGATTCATTTCTACTCTTTTTTTTCACCTAAGATAGCTTTGCCTGAAGTTCTGACAATCAGCTTGCACCACATATCAAAATAAAAAGAACATGAAAAGTGGATAATGATGTATAAATATAGAGTCAAAGAATCGCTGGATATCCACTAGACAGAAAGAGGATTGTGAAAAGTGAAAAACAAAATCAACATACCGAATCTGCTCTAGCTTAAGATCCTTCTCAACTCTGTGAGCATGATCTGTCAGAGAAGCTGTTTGCTCCTGAAGTTCATCTTGAGCCTTTACTAATGATGTCTTAACCTGAAAAAGGACATTTTTTTTCTAAATTGAATGATTATTACATTAGTCACTTCTATTTAATTATCAGCATCATAGTTCTTACACTGCCTCTTCTTATGATCTCAAGGCATAATAACAAAAATGCATAATGTGACAAATGTTATTATTCATCATACTTAATCACTGTTTCTCGCATCTGCGAGGTAAAACAAGGAAACAGACAAAGAATGGCCCAACCACTCATATACACATATATATTTTTCATACTATTCGCCATTTCCCACATTAGTGAGGTAGCATTAAGAACAGAGGACTGGGCCTCTGAGGGAATATCCTCATCTGGCCCCCTTCTCTGTTCCTTCTTTTGGAAAATAAAAAAAACGAGAGGGGAAGATTTCAAGTCACACGCTCCCTCCCCTTTTAGTCGCCTTCTACGACACATAAGAAAAACATGGGAAGTATTCTTTCTCCCTATCCCGAGGGATACACACATATACATATATACATAAACACCCATACATGCACATATACATACATATACATTTCAAACTGAACGTGGATGGACAGAGATGGGTTATTATTGGTGCCTATGCACCTGGCCATGAGAAGAAAGATCAAGAGACAAGTGTTTCGATGCAGCTGAGTGAGTGTGTTAGCAGTTTTGATACTCAAGACCAGGTTATAGTGATGGGTGATTTGCATGCAAATGTTAGTAATGTGGCAGTTGAGAGTATAATTGGTGTACATGGGGTGTTCAGTGTTGTAAATGGAAATGGTGAAGAGTTTGTAGATTTGTGTGCAGAAAAGGGACTGGTGATTGGGAATACCTGGTTTAAAAAGAGAGATATACATAAGTATACGTATTGATTCATAGGTGTGTGAAAGAGAGACTTTTGGATGTTAATGTGCTGAGAGGAGCAACTGGAGGGGTCGGATCATTATCTTGTAGAGGCGAAGGGAAAGATTTGTAGAGGTTTTCATAAAAGAAGAGAGAATGTTGGGGTGAAGAGAGTGGCGAGAGTAAGTGAGCTTGGAAAGGAGACTTGTGTGAGGAAGTACCAGGAGAACTTAAGTGCAGAATGGAAAAAGGAAAGAGCAAATGACGTAAGGGGAGTGGGGAGGAATGGGATGTATTCAGGGAAGCAGTGATGGCTTGTGCAAAAGATGCCTGTGGCATGAGAAAGGTAGGAGGTGGGCAAATTAGAAAGGGTAGTGAGTGGTAGAATGAAGAAGTAAGATTGTTAGTGAAAGAGAAGACAGAGGTATTTGGACTATTTCTGAAGGGAAATAGTGCAAATGAGTGGGAGATGTATAAAAGAAAAAGGCGAGAGGTCGAGACAAAGGTGCAAGAGGTGAAAAAAGGGGGCCAATGAGAGTTGGGGTGAGAGTGTATTATTAAAGTCTAGGGAGAACAAAAAGATGTTTTAGAAGAAGGTAAATAAAGTGCATGAGACAAAAGAAGAAATGGGGAACATCAGTGAAGGGGCTATAATGGGAAGGTAATAAGAATTATTGACTGAAGTGAGGAGATGGAGTGAGTATTTTGAAGGTTTGTTGAATGTGTTTGATGACAGAGTGGCAGATATAGGATGTTTTGGTCGAGGTGGTGTGCAAAGCGAGAGTGTCAGGGAGAATGGTTTGGTAAACAGAGAAGAGGTAGTGAAAGCTTTGTGGAAGATGAAAGCCAGCAAGGCAGTGGGTTTAGACGGTACTGCAGTGGAATTTATTAAAAAAGGGGGATGACTGTGTTGTTGACTGGTTGGTGAGGATATTCAATGTATGTATGGTTCATGGTGAAGAGCCTGAAAATTGGCGGAATGCACGCATACTGCCATTGTACAAAGGCAAAGGGGATAAAGGTGAGTGTTCAAATTAGAGATATAAGTTTGAGTATTCCTGGGAAATTATATGGGAAGGTAGAGATTGAGAGGGTAAAGGCATGTACAGAGCATCAGATTGGGGAAGAGCAGTGTGGTTTCAGAAGTGGTATAGGATATGTGGATCAGGTGTTTGCTTTGAAGAATGTATGTGAGAATACTTGGAAAAATAGATGGATCTGTATATAGCATTTATGGATCTGGAGGGGGCATATGATAGAATTGATAGAGATGCTCTGTGGAAGGTATTAAGAGTATATGGTGTGAGAGGTAAGTTGCTAGAAGCAGTGAAAAGTTTTTACTGAGGATGTAAGGAATGTGTACGAGTAGGAAGAGAGGAAAGCGATTGGTTCCCAAGGAATGTTGGTTTGCGGCAGGGGTGTGTGATGTCTCCATGGTTGTGTAATTTGTTTATGGATGGGGTTGTTAGGGAGGTGAATGCAAGAGTTTTGGAGACGGGCGAGTATGTAGTCTGTTGTGGATGAGAGGGCCTGGGAAGTGAGTCGGATGTTGTTCACTGATGATACAGCGCTGGTGGCTGATTCGAGTGAGAAACTGCAGAAGCTGGTGACTGAGTTTGGTAAAGTGTGTGAAAGAAGAAAGCTGAGAGTAAATGTGAATAAGAGCAGGTTTATTAGGTTGAATAGGATGGAGGGACAAGTCAATAGGGAGGTAAGTTTAAATGGAGAAAAACTGGAGGAAGTGAAGCGTTTTAGATACCTGGGAGTGGATTCAGCAGTGGATGGAACCATGGAAGTGGAAGCGAGTCACAGGGTTGGGGGAGGGGGCAAAGGTTGTGGGAGCGTTGAAGAATGTGTGGAAGGCGAGAACATTATCTCGGAGAGCAAAAATGGGTATGTTTGAAGGTATAGTAATTCCAATAATGTTATATGGTTGCAAGGCGTGGGCGATAGATAGGGTAGTGCGGAGAAGGGTAGATGTGTTCGAAATGAGATGTTTGAGAATGATATGTGGTGTGAGGTGGTTTGATCAAGTAAGTAGTGAAGGGGTACGAGAGATGCATGGTAATAAAAAAGAGTGTGGTTGAGAGAGCAGAAGAGGGTGTATTGAAATGGTTTGGTCACATGGAGAGAATGCATGAGGAAAGATTGACAAAGAGGATATACATGTCAGAGGTGGAGGGAACGAGGAGAAGTGGGAGACCAAACTGGAGGTGGATGGATGGAAAAAGATTTTGAGCAATCGGGGCCTAAAAATGCAGCAGGGTGAAAGGCGTGCAAGGAATAGAGTGAATTGGGACGATATGGGTCGATGTGCTGTCAATGGATTGAATCAGGGCATTTGAAGCATCTGGGGTAAACCATGGAAAGTTTTCTGGGGCCTAGATGTGGAAAGGGAGCTGTGATTTCGGTGCATTACACATGACAACTAAAGACTGAGTATGAACAAATGTGGCCTTTAGTTGTCTTTTCCTAGCACTACCTCATACACGCATGGGGGAGGGGGGTGCCATTTCATGTGTGGTGGGGTGGTAACGGGAATGGATGATGGCAGCAAGTATAAATATGTTTTAGGTGTATATATGTCTCTGTCTGTGTATGTATATGTATGTATCATTGAAATGTATAGGTATGTATATGTGCGTGTGTGGGCGTGTATGTATATACATGTGTATGTGGGTGGGTTGGGCCATTCTTACTTCTGTTTCCTTGCGCTACCTCGCTAATGCCGGAGACAGTGACAAAGTATAATAAAAAAAATTACATTTCAACTTATATATACATATACATATATGCACATGTACATATTCAGTGCATTACACATGACAGCTGGAGACTAAGTGTGAATGAATGTGGCCTTTTTTGTGTGTTCCTGGCTCTACCTCGGGAGGAGGGGGAGAGGTGCTATTTCACGTGTGGTGGGTGGCGAAAGGAATGGATGAAGGCAGCAAGTATGAATATGTGCATGTGTATATATGTATATGATTGTGTATGTATGTGCATGTATACGTTAAAATGTGTAAGTATGTATATGTGCTTGCGTGGGCGTTTATGTATATACATAAACATGCACATATTCATACTTGCTGCCTTCATCCATTCCTGTCGCCACCCCACCACACATGAAATAGCACCTCTCCCCTTCCTCCCGAGGTTGAGCCAGGAACACACAAAAAAGGCCACATGTGTATGTCGGTGGGTAGGGCCATTCTTTCTTCTGTTTCCTTGTGCTACCTCACTAACATAGGAGACGGCAATGACATATAATAAAAATGAGTAGATATTCATACTTGCTGCCTTCATCCATTTGCCACCACACAGGAAACAGCTTCCCCACAGTAAGGTAGCACCAGGAAAAGACAAAAAGGCCACATTCATTCACACTCAGTCTCTAGCTGTCATGTATAATGCACTAAAACCACAGCTCCCTTTCCATGGTTTATCCCAGACACTTCACCTGCCCTGGTTCAATTCACTGAAAGCAAGTTGACCCCAGTATACCACATCGTTCCAATTCCCTCTATTCCATGCATGCCTTTCACCCTCCCATATGTTTAGGCCCCGATCGCTCAAAATCTTTTTCACTTCAGCCTTCCACCTCCAATTTGGTCTCCCACTCCTCCTTGATCTCTCCACCTCTGACACATATATCCTCTTGGTCAATCTTTCCTCACTCACTCCCTCCATGCAATCAAACCACTTCAATACACCCTCTTCTGCTCTCTCAACCACACTCTTTCTATGACCAAACATCTCTCTTACCCTTTCATTACTTATTCGGTCAAACTACCTCACACCACATATTGTCCTCAAACATCTCATTTCCAAAACATCCACCCTCCTCCGCACAATCCTATCTATTGCCCACGCCTCACAACCATATAACATTCTTGGAAGAAATATTCCTTCGAACATACCCATTTTTGCTTTCCAAGATAATGTTCTCGCCTTCCACACATTCTTCAACGCTCCCAGAACCTTTGCCCCCTCCCCCATCCTGTGACTCACTTCTGCTTCCACGGTGCCATCTGCTGCCAAATCCGCTCCCAGATATCTAAAACACTTCACTTCCTCCAGTTTTTTCCATTCAAACTTACCTCCCAATTGACTTGTCCCTCAATCCTACTATACCTAATAACCTTGCTCTTATTCATATTTACTCTCAGCTTTCTTATTTCACACACTTTACCAAACTCAGTCACCAGCTTCTGCAGTTTCTCACCTGAATCAGCCACCAGCGCTGTATTATCACGAACAACAACTGACTCACTTCCCAAGCCCTCTCATCCACAACAGACTGCATACTTGCCCCTCTTTCCAAAACTCTTGCATTCACCTCCCTAACAACCCCATTCATAAACAAATTAAACAACCATGGAGACATCACACACCCCTGCCACAAATCTATATTCACTGAGAACCAATCACTTTCTTCCTACTCGTACAAATGCCTCAAATCCTCAATAAAAAATTTCCACTGCTTCCAGCAACTCGCCTCCCACACCATATAGTCCCAACACCTTCCACAGAGCATCTCTATCAACTCTATCATTTGCCTTCTCCAGATCCATAAATGCTACATACAAATCTATTTGTTTTTCTAAGTATTTCTCACATACATTCTTCAAAGCAAACACCTGATCCACACATCCTCTACCACTTATGAAACCACACTGCTCTTCCCCAATCTGATGCTCTGTACATTCCATCACCCTTTCAATCAATACCCTTCCATATGATTTTTCCAGGAATACTCAATAAACTTATACCTCTGTAATTTGAACACTCACCTTCATCCCCTTTACCTTTCTACAAAGATACTATGCATGTATTCTGCCAATCCTCAGGCATTCACCACGAGTCATACATACATTGAATATCCTCACCAACCAGTCAACTACACAGTCACCCCCCTTTTTAATACATCCCACTGCAATACCATCCAAACCCGCCGCCTTACCGGCTTTCATCTTCCGCAAAGCTTTCACTACCTCTTCTTTGTTTACCAAACCATTCTCCCTGACCCTCTCACTTTGCACACCACCTCGACCAAAACACCCTATACCTGCCACTCTATCATCTAACACATTCAACAAACCTTTAAAATACTTACTCCATCTCCTTCTCACATCACCACTACTTGTTATTACGTCCCCATTAGCACCCTTCACCGATGTTCCCATTTGTTCTCTTGTCTCACACACTTTATTTACCTCTTTCCAAAACAGCTTTTTAGTCTCCCTAAAATTTAATGATACTCTCTCACCCCAACTCTCACATGCCCTCTTTTTCACCTCTTGCACTTTTCTCTTGACCTCCTGCCTCTTTCTTTTATACATCTCCCAGTCATTTGCACTACTTCCCTGCAAAAATCGTCCAAATGCCTCTCTCTTCTCTTTCACTAATAACCTTACTTCTTCATCCCACCACTCACTACCCTTTCTAATCTGCCCACCTCCCACGCTTCTCATGCCACAAGCATCTTTTGTGCAAGCCATCACTGCTTCCCTAAATACATCAACAAGCTTATGCCCTGTAATTCAACCACTCACCTTTATCCCCTTTGCCTTTGTACAATGGCACTATGCAACCATTCTGCCAATCCTCAGGCACTTCACCATGATGAAAACATATATTGAATGTCCTTACCAACTAATCAACAACATAGTCATCCTTTCTTTATCAAATTCCACTGCAATACCATCCAAACCCACCACCTTGCCAGCTTTCATCTTCCACACAGCTTTCACTACCTCTTCTCTGTTTACCAAACCATTCTCCCTTACCCTCTCACTTCACACACCATCCCAACCAAAACACCCTATATCTGCCACTCTATCATCAAACACATTCAACAAACCTTCAAAATACTCACTCCATCCCCTTCTCACTCCATCACTACTTGTTATTACCTCCTTCCACAACATCTTTTTATTCTCCCTAAATTTTAATGATACTCTCTCATGTATGTGTATGTATTCATGTATATTCATATACATTATACAAAAATAAAAAGGAGTTCGGTAGTAAGAGGAGTAGGTATGAGAGAGCTGAGGAGGGTGTATCAAAATGGTTTGGACATATAGACAAGATGAGTGAGGAAAGGATGACAAGAAAAGTATACATGTCAGAAGTGAAATAAACGAGGAAAAGGAAACCAAGAGGAGGTGGAATGAAGGAGTAAAAGAGCCCTTGTTTGGGTTATGAACATGCAGAAGGGCATGAGGCATATGTGAGACGGAGTGGCTTGGAGCAAAAGGAAGATATGATGTCAGTGGGCTGAACAAAGGCATGGGAAGCAGTCAGAAGAAACCAAGGAAAGGTCTGTGGAGCCTGGCTGTGGATATGGGGCTCCAGCTCCAAAACATTATACATGAAAGCTGAAGAGTGGATGTGAATAAATGGGGCAGTTCTCTATCTGCTCCCAGTGCTAATTCACTAACATGGGATATGGTGAAACTGTAAAGTGATGAATATGGAACAAAGTGAGAGAAGGCCTCCATATGATTATTCTCTGGTGGCATATAAGCTGGATTCTATGTGTAAGAAGGGTTTGAAAGTCAACAGTGTCCATAACTTGTCGCAAGAGTCCCACATCAGAAGAGTAGTTAAGGAGACACACTGTCTGCAGACAATTATCAGAATAGCTTTCAAGAACATGGATATGAAAACATTGAGCATATCCTATGTATGGCCCAGCTTACAATATTCTTCTCAAGTTTGGTCACTGCATCTAAGAAGCACATCAAGCTGACAGAGATATTCCAGAAGAGAGCAACAAAGACTGGTACCAACATCAGACAGCTAAGTTAAAGAGAAAGGGAAAAGGCTTCAAATTTGTTAATCTTGGAAAAGAGAAGTGTGCAGAGTGACCTGATCAAAAGCTTTAAGTTTTCAAAACTGATTGATATCAGGGAAAGTGAAGAATTCTTCAAGATGCTGGGATAGAGCAGTCAGAGTACATAAAATGAAACTGAGCAAGAAACCTGTTATAAAAGATGTACTGAAGCACTTATATAGTATAACAGTGGTGGAAGATCAAAATAGAATGACTGAGGACATGGTTAATGCAGACAGAATACATTAATTCAAGAAGCTGTATGATAGCAGAGAATTTTCACTAAATGGAGTATCATGCATCATGAGCAAAAAGCTCCCTCCTCATACAGAAAAAAGGTTCAATAAAAATATGTAATCATACCATATATGTATGTGTGGTAAGAAAAAGAGTGTGGTTAAGAGAGTAGAGGGGAGTGTATTGAAATGGTTTGGTCACATGGAGAGAATGAGTGAGAAAAGATTGACAAAAAGGATATACATGTCAGAGATGGAGGGAACTAGGAGAAGTGGGAGACCAAATTGGAGGTGGAAGGATGGGGTGAAAAAGATTTTGAGCGATTGCGGCCTGAACATGCAGGAGGGTGAAAGATATGCAAGGAATAGAGTGAACTGGAACTATGTTGTATACCGGGGTCGATGTGCTGTCAATGGATTGAACCAGGGCATGTGATGCGTCTGGGGTAAACCATGGAAAGTTTTGTGGGGCCTGGATGTGGAAAGGGAGCTGTGGTTTAGGTGCATTGTACATGAGAGCTAGAGATTGAGTGTGAATGAATGTGGCCTCTGTTGTCTTTTCCTAGCACTACTTCATGCACATAAGGGGGGTGGGGGTTGTCATTTCATGTGTGGCGGGGTGGCGACGGGAATGAATAAAGGCAGCAAGTATGAATTATGTACATGTGTATATATGTATATGTCTGTGTGTGTATATATATGCATACGTTGAAATATAAGTAAGTATATGTGCGTGTGTGGACGTGTATATTTATATACATGTGTATGTGGGTGGGTTGGACCACTCTTCCTTGTTTCCTTGCACTACCTCGCTAACGCGGGAGACAGCGACAAAGTATAATAATAATAATAATAATAATAATAATAATAATAATAATAATAAAACTATATATGTAATGAAAAATAATGTTGAACTCTAACTAAGACTCTGGAGAAAGTAGAGAAAGAAACAAATAGTTTATCATCACATGTTCTTCTTGAGTTGCCAGTTGAACACAGATTACAGCATTCATGAAATAATTATAGCCTTCTTCCTTTTCTTTTCAGGCAGATATACTCTCTTTCTATGGAGTCACTCATTTTGTTTAACACAGGAATATTAGAAAGAAAATCTGGCTTAAAATAACTTCCCCTGAAAGATATCTGCATTATTTAAACACATGTAAATGCTTAAATGTATTCATGAAAAACTGATATTCAGGCAAAATCATCTGAGCTAATAGAAACACTAAAGACCTCAAATATATTAGCACACAAAGTGAAAAAAAAGAAAAATGTATATGTATGAAGTAAAATGAACGGTTAAAACATTCATCATGCTTGGAAAGGCTCAGTATACTGGCTTCAATTTCTTTACTTTGATGGAACTTTGTAGGTAGCAGTTGGGAGGCAACAAACGGCCAGGAAGGTATATTACCAGTACTACCCACCTGGGTATTGGTAGGGTTAGTGACATCTGCTTAATGAACCAGCACTTCTGTGGATGTCAAGTTGGGCTCCTCTATCCCATGTAGCTGTCTTTTCTTTCTGACTCACTAACACGTGGACTACTGGCATTCTGTTCACATACATACAATCTCTTCTTCTCGTACATAACACTTGACAACACTTAATACACATAGCTCATTCTTCATAACTCTAGTTTTTCATGCAGTAAGCACTATGCACTAACTCTGCCTTTTGGCAAAATGGTAGGAGCAGAAGATAGAGGTAGTAGGTAAGAACATTTAGGTTGCAGCATTAGGTAGTAGTTGGTGGGAGCATTTGATAAAAGTAGTCAGTAGGAACATAGGTAGGAGCCTCAACAGTGATAGAGTTGCCCTCTACCAGTGGCCTGTTAAGGGTGAAGCACTAAAGGCTAAGAGGTGGCACCGGAGTTCATTTGTTATAGTGACTCTACTGCCAAGGCCACCCCTTTGAGGGAGTTGCAATTGGAACAGACATAAGAGATATAGATTGATAGATAAAAAAAATGTCTAGCAGTGGAAAAGAGAATTTCCTCCAATGCAAAAGAAAACTTTGACCCCTCTACAAGATCACAGAAGTCATAAGAATGTGTCATGTATAATTTTTCAATCAGAAATATGTACACCAATTACCAAAGTCAAAATACTGGGATTGCTCTCAACACATGGGGGCATTTCTTTATCTACTTAGCCAAATCACAGTGAATGGGTTACAGAAGAAAGCACAGAAGTGCAGTTATAAATAGAACAATAGTTCACACACTTTCCCAAACTCAGACGCCAACTTCTGCAGCTTGTTACTTGATTCTACCCTCAGAGTTGAACCATCCACAGACAGCAGAAGATTCACCTCTGCTCTACTGGCCCAACTCATCTAATAAGACTGCATACCTGCCTCTCTTCAAAGCCATCAGATCCACTTTCCTCACCACCCAATCCTTGCATTACTTTGACATAGTTTGCATTGACAACAAACCTCATCTAACTGGGATCCCAAAACAATCTTCTCGTTTTGTATAGAAGCAAGGCTAGCTTCTGTTGTTCTCAAAGTTTCAAGTAAATCTTTCACAGTCTCCTGATGATGTAATAACTTTTCATTTAGAGATATCACTTCATGATCCTTTACAGACATCTGTTGCTCCAAAAGTTCCTTTTGTTTTTCCAGATGATAAAAGTTCTCCTGAGCTAAAGGATGAGAAAAAAATGACAATCATCAAATTATGAAAATAATAAATTATGGTATCACTGACTATAATTACTGTTTACCTCTCTTTCTATATCTCTAATGCATGTTCCCTTGAGAATCTCCAACAAGGGGATGGCCATGGTAAGAGTCTCCATGTATCCCTATCCTTACATGCCTCTCTCGCATACACCATTCAATGCATTCTTCATCCATTTTCGTCTCTCTAGTACTCTTCCACTGTATTTCTTTATGTCACACGTAGTCTTCCTCTTACACTAACCCCTCTGATTGTACTATCAAACATTCTCCTTTTAAACTCCTTGTATTCTTTCCACATGCCTGAACCACCTTAAAGTATCATGTTCCACCACTCTACCACTCCACAATTCTTTCCCTTTGCATTCCCTTCCATACAAAATCTGTCATACACTCCCTCATTATTTTCATCATTCATCTAGTTACACCACATGCTCCCCTAAAATAACTAATTTCCTCAGCACAGATTTCTTGACCCTTGTCTCATCCTATGTCCATCTTTCAGCTGCTCAAGTCAGGGTTAGGAGGACAATGCTGTCATTTCATTCTTTATTCACTTTCACGCTTATGTCACGACCCTACATCATTCTATCAAGGGACCCCATGACTCTTCTAAACTGTACTGCTCTCATCCTTATAGCTCCTTCCAGACCACCAAACTTAACCTAGATAACTCCTACATATGTAAATTCTGTCACTTCTACAGTTCTTGGGGAAAAAAGTTGATATGTATATGTAAACGTATGAGCCAAAAAAAAGACGAAGAATGGCCCAATAACTCATATACACACACAAACATATATAATATATTTTCCTTTTTATTTTGTTTATTCACTGTCACCTGCTTTAGCGAGGAAGCGCAAGGAAACATATGAAAGAATGGCCCAACCCACACACATACACATGTATATACATACATGTCCACACATGCAAATATACATACCTATACATCTCAACGTATATATATATATATATATATACACACACAGACATATACATATATACACATGTACATAATTCATACTGTCTGCCTTTATTCATTCCACCGCCACCTTGCCACACATGAAATAACAGCCCCCTCCCCCATCATGTGTGCGAGGTAGCACTAAGAAAGGACAACAAAGGCCACATTCGTTCACAATCAGTCTCTAGCTGTCATGTAATAATGCACAGAAACCGCAGCTCCCTTTCCACATCCAGGCCCCACAGAACTTTCCATGGTTTACCCCAGACGCTTCACATGCCCTGGTTCAATCCATTGACAGCACGTCGACCCCGGTATACCACATCATTCCAATTCACTCTATTCCTTGCATACCTTTCATCCTCCTGCATGTTCAGGCCTGGATCATTCAAAATCTTTTTCACTCCATCTTTCCATTTCCTATCTGGTCTCCTTTTCCTCATTCCCTCCACCTCTGGCACATATATCCTCTTGGTCAATCTTTCCTCACTCATTCTCTCCATGTGAACAAACCATTTCAAAACACCCTCTTCTGCTCTCTCAACCACACTCTTTTTATTACCTCACATCTCTCATACCCTATCATTACTTACTCGATCAAAACCATCTCACACCACATATTGCCCTCAAACATCTCATTTCGAGCACACCCACCCTCGTCCGCACAACTCTATCCACAGCCCATGCCTCACAACCATATAACATTGTTGGAACCACTATTCCTTCAAACATACCCACTTTTGCTTTCCAAGAAAATGTTCTCGACTTCCACACATTCTTCAACGCTCCCAGAATTTTTGCCCCCTCACCCACCCTATGATTCACTTCCGCTTCCATGGTTCCATCCGCTGCCAAATCCACTCACAGATATCTAAAACATTTCACTTCCTCCAGTTTTTCTCCATTCAAACTTACCTCCCAGTTGACTTTACCTTCAACCCTACTGTACTTAATAACCTTGCTCTTATTCACATTTACTCTCAACTTTCTTCTTTCACACACTTTACCAAACTCAGTCACCAGCTTCTGCAGTTTCTCACATAAATCAGCCACCAGCACTGTATCAGCAGTGAACAACAACTGACTCACTTCCCAAGCTCTCTCATCCACAACAGACTGCATACTTGCCCCTCTTTCCAAAACCCTTGCATTCACCTCCCTAACAACCCCATCCATAAACAAATTAAACCACCATGGAGACATCACACACCCCTGTCGCAAACCTACATTCACTGAGAACCAATCACTTTCCTCTCTTCCTACACGTACACATGCCTTACATCCTCGATAAAAACTTTTCACTGCTTCTATCAACTTGCCTCCCACACCATATATTCTTAATACCTTCCACAGAGCATCTCTATCAACTATCATATGCCTTCTTCAGATCCATAAATGCTACATACAAATCCATTTGCTTTTCTAAGTATTTCTCACATACATTCTTCAAAGCAAACACCTGATCCACACATCCTCTACCACTTCTGAAACCACACTGCTCTTCCCCAATCTGATGCTCTGTACATGCCTTCACCCTTTCAATCAATACTCTCCCATATAATTTCCCAGGAATACTCAACAAACTTTATATTTATTTATTTATTTTGCTTTGTCGCTGTCTCCCGCGTTAGCGAGGTAGCGCAAGGAAACAGACAAAAGAATGGCCCAACCTGCCCACATACACATGTATATACATACATGTCCACACGCACAATATACATACCTATACATCTCAATGTACACATATATATACACACACACACACACATATACATATATACACATGTACATAATTCATACTGTCTGCCTTCATTTGTTCCCATCGCCACCTCGCCACACATGGAATAACATCCCCCTCCCCCCTCATGTGTGCGAGGTAGCACTAGGAAAAACACCAAAGGCCCCATTCGTTCACACTCAGTCTCTAGCTGTCATGTAATAATGCACCGAAACCACAGCTCCCTTTCCACATCCAGGCCCCACACACTTTGCATGGTTTACCCCATACGCTTCACATGCCCTGGTTCAATCCATTGACAGCACGTCAACCCCGGTATACCACATCGTTCCAATTCACTCTAATCCTTGCACGCCTTTCACCCTCCTGCATGTTCAGGCCCCGATCACTCAAAATCTTTTTCACTCCATCTTTCCACCTCCAATTTGGTCTCCCACTTCTCCTCGTTCCCTCCACCTCTGACACATATATCCTCTTGGTCAATCTTTCCCCACTCATTCTCTCCAAACATATACCTCTATAATTTGAGCACTCACCTTTGTCCCCTTTCCCTTTGTACAATGGCACTATGCAAGCATTCCGGCAATCCTCAGGCACCTTACCATGAATCATACATACACTAAACAACCTTACCAACCAGTCAACAATATAATCACCCCCTTTTTTAATAAATTCCATTGCAATGCTATCCAAACCCGCTGCCTTGCTGGCTTTCATCTTCCGCAAAGCTTTTACTACCTCTTCTCTGTTTACCAAATCATCCACCCTAACCCTTTCACTTTGCACACCACCTCGACCAAAACACCTTTATATCTGCCACCCTATATCTCCTACGTTAGCAAGGTAGTGCAAGGAAACAGACGAAAGAAAGGCCCAACCCAACCACACACACATGTATATACATACACGTCCACACACGCAAATATACATACCTATACATCTCACCGTATACATATATATACACACACAGACATATACATATATACACATGTACATAATTCATATTGTCTGCCTTTATTCATTCCCATCACCACCTTGCCGCATGAAATAACAACCCTCTCCCCCTTCACGTGCGCAAGATTGTGCTACAAAAAGACAACAAAGGCTGCATTCGTTCACACTCAGTCTCTAGCTGTCATGTAATAATGCACCAAAACCACAGCTCCCTTTCCATGGTTTACCCAAGACACTTCATATGCCCTGGTTCAATCCATTGACAGAACGTCAACCCCGGTATACCACATTATTCCAATTCACTCTATTCCTTGCATGCCTTTCACCCTCCTGCATGTTCAGGCTCCAATCATTCAAAATCTTTTTCACTCCATCTTTCCACCTCCAATTTGGTCTCCCACTTCTTCTCGTTCCCTCCACCTCTGACACATATATCCTCTTATTTAATCTTTCCTCACTCTTTCTCTCCATGTGACCAAACCATTTCAAAACACCCTCTTCTGCTCTCTCAACCACACTTTTGTTATTACCACACATCTCTCTTACCATATTAATACTTACTCAATCAAACCTCCTCACAACACATATTGTCCTACAACATCTCATTTCAAGCACATATATATGTGACTGTATTATTGACTGGTTGGTAAGGTTATTTAATGTATGTATGATTCATGGTGAGGTGCCTGAGGATTGGCAGAATGCGTGCATAGTGCCATTGTACAAAGGCAAAAGGGATAAGAGTGAGTGCTCAAATTACAAAGGTATAAGTTTGGTGAGTATTCCTGGTAAATTATATGGGAGGGTATTGATTGAGAGGGTGAAGGCATGTACAGAGCATCAGATTGGGGAAGAGCAGTGTGGTTTCAGAAGTGGTAGAGGATGTGTGGATCAGGTGTTTGCTTAGAAGAATGTATGTGAGAAATACTTAGAAAAGCAAATGGATTTGTATGTAGCATTTATGGATCTGGAGAAGGCATATGATAGAGTTGATAGAGATGCTCTGTGGAAAGTATTAAGAATATATGGTGTGGAAGGCAAGTTGTTAGAAGCAGTGAAAAGTTTTTATCGAGGATGTAAGGCATGTGTACGTGTAGGAAGAGAGGAAAGTGATTGGTTCTCAGTGAATGTAGGTTTGCGACAGGGGTGTGTGATGTCTCCATGGTTGTTTAATTTGTTTATGGATGGGGTTGTTAGGGAGGTAAATGCAAGAGTTTTGGAAAGAGGGGCAAGTATGAAGTCTGTTGGGGATGAGAGAGCTTGGGAAGTGAGTCAGTTGTTGTTCGCTGATGATACAGCGCTGGTGGCTGATTCATGTGAGAAACTGCAGAAGCTGGTGACTGAGTTTGGTAAAGTGTGTGAAAGAAGAAAGTTAAGAGTAAATGTGAATAAGAGCAAGGTTATTAGGTACAGTAGGGTTGAGGGTCAAGTCAATTGGGAGGTGAGTTTGAATGGAGAAAAACTGGAGGAAGTGAAGTGTTTTAGATATCTGGGAGTGGATCTGGCAGCGGATGGAACCATGGAAGCGGAAGTGGATCATAGGGTGGGGGAGGGGGCGAAAATTCTGGGAGCCTTGAAGAATGTGTGGAAGTCGAGAACATTATCTCGGAAAGCAAAAATGGGTATGTTTGAAGGAATAGTGGTTCCAACAATGTTGTATGGTTGCGAGGCGTGGACTATGGATAGAGTTGTGCGCAGGAGGATGGATGTGCTGGAAATGAGATGTTTGAGGACAATGTGTGGTTTTTATATTTTTTTTATTTATATACTTTGTCGCTGTCTCCCGCATTTGCGAGGTAGCGCAAGGAAACAGACGAAAGAAATGGCCCAACCCACCCCCATACACATGTATATACATACGTCCACACACGCAAATATACATACCTGCACAGCTTTCCATGGTTTACCCCAGACGCTTCACATGCCTTGATTCAATCCACTGACAGCACGTCAACCCCGGTATACCACATCGATCCAATTCACTCTATTCCTTGCCCTCCTTTCACCCTCCTGCATGTTCAGGCCCCGATCACACAAAATCTTTTTCACTCCATCTTTCCACCTCCAATTTGGTCTCCCTCTTCTCCTCGTTCCCTCCACCTCCGACACATATATCCTCTTGGTCAATCTTTCCTCACTCATCCTCTCCATGTGCCCAAACCACTTCAAAACACCCTCTTCTGCTCTCTCAACCACGCTCTTTTTATTTCCACACATCTCTCTTACCCTTACGTTACTCACTCGATCAAACCACCTCACACCACACATTGTCCTCAAACATCTCATTTCCAGCACATCCATCCTCCTGCGCACAACTCTATCCATAGCCCACGCCTCGCAACCATACAACATTGTTGGAACCACTATTCCTTCAAACATACCCATTTTTGCTTTCCGAGATAATGTTCTCGACTTCCACACATTCTTCAAGGCCCCCAGAATTTTCGCCCCCTCCCCCACCCTATGATCCACTTCCGCTTCCATGGTTCCATCCGCTGCCAGATCCACTCCCAAATATCTAAAACACTTCACTTCCTCCAGTTTTTCTCCATTCAAACTCACCTTCCAATTGACTTGACCCTCAACCCTACTGTACCTAATAACCTTGCTCTTATTCACATTTACTCTTAACTTTCTTCTTCCACACACTTTACCAAACTCAGTCACCAGCTTCTGCAGTTTCTCACATGAATCAGCCACCAGCGCTGTATCATCAGCGAACAACAACTGACTCACTTCCCAAGCTCTCTCATCCACAACAGACTTCATACTTGCCCCTCTTTCCAAAACTCTTGCACAATGTGTGGTGTGAGGTGGTTTGATCGAGTAAGTAACGTAAGGGTAAGAGAGATGTGTGGAAATAAAAAGAGCGTGGTTGAGTGAGCAGAAGAGGGTGTTTTGAAATGGTTTGGTCACATGGAGAGAATGAGTGAGGAAAGATTGACCAAGAGGATATGTGTGTCGGATGTGGAGGGAACGAGGAGAAGAGGGAGACCAAATTGGAGGTGGAAAGATGGAGTGAAAAAGATTTTGTGTGATCGGGGCCTGAACATGCAGGAGGGTGAAAGGAGGGCAAGGAATAGAGTGAATTGGAGCGATGTGGTATACCGGGGTTGACGTGCTGTCAGTGGATTGAATCAAGGCATGTGAAGCGTCTGGGTTAAACCATGGAAAGTTTGTATTATGTGCGTGTGTGGACGTGTTATTTATTACATGTGTATGTGGGTGGTTGGACATTCTTCCTTGTTCCTTGCACTACTGCTAACGCGGGAGGGACAGCGACATTTTGTATAATACTAGATAATTATAATAATAATAATAAGAATAATAATAATAATATAAATAATAATAAATACTATTATATGTAATGATAAAATAGAATGTTGAATCTCTAACTAAGATATGGAGAAAGTAGAGATGAAACAAATAGAACTTATCATTCACATGTTCTTCTTGAGTTGCCAGTTGAACACCAGATTTCAGCATTCATGAAATAATTATAGCCTTCTTTTTTCTTTCGGCAGATATACTCTCTTTATATGGAGTCACTCATTTTGTTTAACAAGGAATATTAGAAGAAAAAATCTGGCTTAAAATAACTTCCCCTGAAAAGATTTCTGTCATTATTTAAACACTGTAAATGCTTCAATTATTCATGAAAAACTGGATATTCAGGCTAAATCATCTGAGCTATAGAAACACTAAAGACCTCAAAATATATTAGCACACAAGTGAAAAAAAAGAAAATGTATATGTATGAAGTAAAATTGAACGGTTAAAACATTCATCATGCTTGGAAAGGCTACAGTTTACTGGCTTCAATTTCTTTACTTTGAGGAATTTGTAGGTAGCAGTTGGGAGGAACAAACGGCAGGAAGTATATTACCAGTACTACCCACCTGGGTATTGTAGGGTTAGTGACATCTGCTTAATGAACCAGCAATCTTTGTGGATGGTCTGTTGGGGTCTCTATCCTTGTAGCTGTCTTTTCTTTCTGATCACTAACACGTGGACTTCTGCAATTCTGTCCACTTTCTTCAATCTCTTTCTCGTACATAACACTTGACAACATTAATACACATAGTCATTCTTCATAACTCTAGTTTTCTGCAGTAAGCACTATGCACTTAACTCTGCCTTTTGGCAAAAATGGTAGGAGCAGAGATAGAGGTAGGTAGGTAAGAACAAATTAGGTTGCTGCATTAGGTAGTAGTGGTGGGAGCATTGATAAAAGTATGTCAGTAGGGAACATTAGGTAGGAGCCTCAACCAGTGATAGAGTTGCCTCTACCAGTGCTGTTAAGGGTGAAGCACTAAGGTAAGTGGTGGCACCGGAGTCATTTGTTATAGTGACTCTATGCCAAGCACCCCTTTGAGGGAGTTGCATTGGGAACAGACATAAGAGATTAGATTGATAGATAAAAAAAGGTCTAGCAGTGGAAAAGAGGAATTTCTCCATGCATAAGAAAAACTTTTATGAAACCCCTCTACAAGATCACAGAGTCATAAGAAAGTGTTATGTATAATTTTTCAATCAGAATATGTACATCCAATTACAAAGTCTAAAATACTGGATTGCTCTCAACACATGGGGGCATTTCTTTATCTACTAGCAACTCTCAGTGAATGGGTTACTGAAGAAAGCACAGAGTGCTGTTATAAATAGAAACATTAGTTCTCACACTTTCCAAAACTCAGACGCCAACTGCTGCAGCTTGTTACTTGATTCTACCCTCATGAGTTGAACATCCACAGACAGCAGAAGATTCACCTTGCTTCTACTGCCCCAACTCATCTTAAATAAGTCTGGCCATACTGCCTCTCTTCAAAGCCTTCAGATCCACTTTCCTCACACCCAATCTGCAATACTTAGACATAGTTTGGCATTGCAACAAACCTCATTCTAACTGGATCCCAAAACAATCTTCTCGTTTTGTATAGAAGCAGGCTAGCTTCTGTTGTTTTCAAGTTTCAAGTAAATTCTTTCTCAGTCTCCTGATGATGTAATTAACTTTCATTTAGAGAATCACTTCTTGTCCTTTACAGAATCTGTTGTCCAAAAGTTCCATTTTGTTTTTCAGATGGATAAAAGTTTCTTGAGTAATGGATGAGAAAAAAATGACATTCATCAAATTATGGAAATAATAAATTATGGTTTTCACTGACATAATTACTGTTTACCTCTCTTTCTATATCTCTAATGCATGGTCCCTTGAGAATCTCAACAAGGGGATGGCCATGGTAAGAGTCTCCTTGTATCCCTATCTTACATGCCTCTTCGATACACCATTCAATGCATTCTTTGTCCATTTTGTCTCTCTAGTACTCTTCCACTGTATTTCTTTATAGTTCACACGTAGTCTTTCCTTTACACTAACCCCTCTGATTGTATATCATACATTCTCCTTTTAAACTCTTGTATTCTTTCCCATGCCTGAACCACCTTTAAAGTATCATGTTCCACCACTTACCCACTCCACATCTTTCTTGCATTCCCTTCATACAATCTAGTCATACACTCCCTCATTATTTTCATCATTCTCTGTTAAACCAAATGCTCCCCTAAAATACTATTTTCTCGCACAGATTTCTTGACCTTGTTATCTATGTCCATCTTTCAGTGCTCAAGTCAGGGTTGGGGCAATGTGTCAATTCATTCTTTATTCCTTTACGTTATGTCGACTACAATCATTCTATCATGGGACCCCATGACTCTTCTAAACTGTATGTTCATCTTAATAGCTCTTCCAGACCACAATTACTAGATAAATCTAATAGTAATTTGTCATTCTACAGTATATTACAACAAGTTTTCTATTATATGTAAATTATTATAAAAACATCTCCTAATGAATAACTCTATCACAACAACCATCACACCAACAAAAAAAAACAAAATAAAAACATACCATACAAACTCTTCTTCCTTTCCTTACCCACATACTCCATTCCCAAAAACCCATTAAACAACAATACCATCCCCACCACAAACAAACCTACAAACACACCACAACAACACTCTTTCCACATATACATACCTCACTCCACTACAATACAATATATAGATAAACATATATATATATATATATATAATATCACACCCCCACACACACACACACACTCACATATACTATATATCTGATGTATAATATAGAACCCCCATCCACCCCCACCCCCCATCCACCACACCTCTCACACTCACTCCCCCACTACACTCCTCCAGATATCTGTCCCACCAAATCACCACCATTATGCCCATCTTATTATGTGTTGTTATATAGTATATATAGATACATCACTCAATATCTATATCTAAGATGAAGATATCTAGGAGATAGAGAGTAACCCTAGTGTAGATCGCTATAGATAAGGTGCGACTCTCTAGACCACATATCTCCTGAGATATGTAGATGAGAGAGAAAAGATATGAGTGAGTATGGAGATATGTTAGATCTCACCGAAGATAACTCTTCAACAGCCTTCCCCGCCCAATCAACTCAACTTCATCTATATCGTCCAACGTGCAATCCGCCGCCCATCCTCGCGCACTCTCTCTCGCACGCGAGCCCCCCCCCCCCCCCCCCCCCTATTTAAAATATTTGTTGTTGTCTGAGTAGAGGTGTTTGTTTGTGTGTCGCCCCCCTACCCCCCCCCCCCCCCCCCCCCTCCCGATGTGCACTGATAAGATGGTCTCTTGCCTCAGTCCCGCACACTCTGGCACATAATGTGCTTCTTGATATCTATCTTTCCGGCTCCGCATGGACGCCCTGCCTCTCGCCACCTTCACGCCTTCCCTTGGCCTTTCCTCCCCCCTCTTCGTTGAACAAACCACTTTCAATCAACTGTCCCACTCCTCATTACATGCATCTTCCCATCAAACCACCTACTATTTTATTACCTCACATCTCTCATTAACCCATCTATCCACATTACTTACTCACCCCCCGATCCCCCCCCTCCACCAACAACTCCACTCCCTCCATCACATCAACTTATTGCCCTCCACCTCACAACCACTTTCTCATTTGACGCACAACCACCCTCTGTCTTTCTCCCCCGCACTACTCTAAGCTCCACAGGCCCATGCCTCACAATCCATATACAGTGTTGGGGGGACACCACTGATTCCTTTCAAACTATACCCACTTTGCTTTCCAAGATAAATGTTCTCGATCACTTCCAATACACCATTCTTTCAACGCTCCCAGAATTTTTGCCACCCCCCCTTCCCCCAATCCCTTTTCGATTCACTTCCGCTTCCATGGTTCCTTCCCTGCCAAATCTCCACTCCTGTTATCTAAAACATTTTCCACTTCCTCCAGTTTTTCTTCCATTCAAACTTACCTCCCAGTTGACTTTACCTTCAACCCTACTGTACTTAATAACCTTGCTCTTATTCACATTTACTCTCAACTTTCTTCTTTCACACACTTTACCGAACTCATTCACCAGTTTGCAGTTTCTCACATAAATCAGCTCCACCAGCCACTGTATCACAGTGAACAACAACTGACTCACTTCATGGCTCTCTCATCCACAACAGACTGAATACTTGCCCCTCTTTCCAAAACCTTGCATTCACCTCACCTAACAACCCAAGCCTATTAATAAATCAAATTAAACCTCCATGGAGACATTCACACACCCCTGTCGCAAACCAACATCACTGTTGAACCAATCACTTTCCTCATATTTCCTACACGTTACACATGCCTTACATCCTCGATAATACTTTTCACTGCTTCTATCAACTTGCCTCCCAACACCATATATTTTAATACCTTCACACAAGAGCATACTTCTATCAACTATCATATGCCTTCTTCAGCATCCATAAATGCTACATACAAATCATTATGATTTTCTTAGTATTTCTACACATACATTCTTCCAAAGCTAACACCTGATCCACTCATCCTCTACCACCTTCTGAAACCAAGTGCTCTTCCCCAATCTGATGCTCTGTAATGCCTTCACCACTTTCAATAATACTCTCCTCATATATTTTCCCAGGAATATCAACAACTTTATATTTATTTAATTATTTGGCTTTGTCGCTGTCTCCCGCGTTAGCGAGTGGTATATGCGCTAGGAAACAGACAAAAGAATGGCCCAACCTGCCACATCACATGTATTTTCTTTACATGTCAACACGATAAAAACCCCCATAAATATACATTCTAATTTACCATCTCAATGTACACATATTATATACACACACACACACATTTAACATATTTACACATGTACATAATTCGTATGTCTGCCATCATTTGTTCCCATCGCACCTCGCCACAAATGATATTCATCCCCCTCCCCCTCATGTGTGCGAGGTAGCACGTAGGAAAAACACCAAGCCCATTCGTTCACACTCAGTTCTAGGCTTGTCATGTAATTATTGCCCCCCGAAACCCAGCTCCTTTCACACATCCAGGCCCACCCACTTTGCATGGTTTACCCCATACGCTTCACATGCCTGGTTCCAATCAATTGAAAGATCGTCAACCCGGTATACCACATCGTTCCAATTCACTTCTAATATCTTTGCACGCTCTTTCAACCCCCTCCTGCATGTTCAGTCCCCGCCCGCCGATCACTCAAAATCTTTTTCACTCCATCTTTCCACCTCCATTTGGTCTCCCCTTCTCCTCGTTCCACTCCACCTATGGACATTCTTTATAGCATCTTGGTCAATCTTTCCCCATCATTTCCAAACATAGACCTCTATAATTTGGAGCACTCACTTTGTCCCCCTTTCCTGTGTTACAATGGACTATGCAAGCATTCGGCAATCCTCAGGCACCTTGTCCATGAAATTATACATACACTAAACAAACCTATACCAACCAGTCAACAATATTATCACCCCCTTTTTAATAAATTCCATTGCAATGCTATCCAAACCGCTTGCCTTGCTGCTTTCATCTTTACGCATGCTTTTACTACTCTTCTCTGTTACCAAATCTCCTCCCTAACCCTTTCACTTTGCCACTCCACCTCGACCAAAACATCCTTTATATCTGCCACCTATCTCCTACGTAGCAAGGTTAGGGCGAGGAACAGACGAAGAAAGCCCAACCCAACCACACAACACATGTATATACATACACGGCCAACACACGCCAAATATACATACCTATACATCTCACCGTTTACATTATATATACACACACAGACATATAAAATATATAACACATGTCATAATTCATATTGTCTGCCTTTATCATTCCATCACCACCTTGCCGCATGAATAACAACCCTTCCCCCTTCACGTGCGCAAGATTGTGCTACAAAAGACAACCAAAGGCTGCCTTTGTTCACACTCAGTCTCTGCTGTATGTAATAATGCACAAAACCCAGCTCCCTTTCCATGGTTTTACCCAAGGACACTTCATATGCCTTGGTTCAATCATGACAGAACGTCAACCCGGTATACCACATTATCCAATTCACTCTTATTCCTTGCATGCCTTTCACCCTCTGCAGTTCAGGGCTCCAATCATTCAAAATCTTTTTCCACTCCATCTTTCCCAACTCCAATTTGGTCTCCCATTCTTTCGTTTCCCTCCACTCTGACAACATATATCCTTTATTTAATTCTGTCCTCACTCTTTCTCTCCATGTGACCAAACCATTTCAAAACACATCTTCGCTCTCTCAACCACTCTTTTGTTATTACCCACACATACTCTCCTACCATATTAATACTTACTCGCAATCAAACAACCTCAAAAACACATATTGTCCTACATCATCTCATTTCAAGCACATATATATGTGACTGTATTATTGACTGGTTGGTATGTTATTTACTGTATGTATAAGATTCATGGTGAGGTGCCGAGGATTGGCAGAAAATGCGTGCATAGTGCCATTGTACAAAGGCAAAGGGGATAAGAGTGAGTGCTCAATTACAAAGTATAAGTTTGTGAGTATTCTGTAAATTTTATGGGAGGGTATTGATGAGAGGTGAAGGCATGTACGTGCATCAGATTGGGGAAGAGGCAGTGTGGTTTCCAGAGTGGTAGAGGATGTGTGGATCAGGTGTTTGCTTAGAGATGTATGTGAGAAATACTTAGAAAGGCATTTCTATCATGATTTTTCCCAGCGAATGTCGCCAGCTAATCAGCATGACTCGCCGTCGATCCGACACGCAAGCTATATCTCAGTCGCCCAGCATGTAGTGTGAAATCCCTAGGAAATAGACATCCCCGCTCATCGTGGAACTGTACTTCTAAGTACAATCATATGGTGTGGAAGGCAGTTGTAGAAGCTGTGAAATTTTTTATAGAGGATGTAAGGCATGTGTACGTGTAGGATGAGAGGAAAGTGATTGGTCTCAGTGAATGTAGTTTTGAGACAGGGGTGTGTGATGTCTCCATGGATGTTTATTTTGTTATGGATGGGAGTTGTTAGGAGGTGAATGCAGTAGTTTTGGAAAGAGGGGCAAAGTACTGAAGTCTGTTGGGGATGAGAGAGCTTGGGAAGTGCGTCAGTTGGTTCGCTGAGATACAGCGCTGGTGGCGGATTCATGTGAAGAAACTGCAGAAGCGTGTGATGAGTTTGGTAAAGTGTGTGAAAGAAGAAAGTTAAGAGTAAATGTGAATAGAGCAAGGTTATTAGGTTCAGTAGGGTTGAGGGTTCAAGTCAATGGGTAGGTGAGTTTGAATGGAGAAAAACTGGAGGAAGTGAAGTGTTTTAGATATCCTGGGAGTGGATTGGGCAGCGGATGGAACCATGGAAGCGGAGTGGATCATAGGGTGGGGGAGGGGGCAAAAAAATTTGGGAGCCTTGAAGAATGTGCGGAAGTCGAGTACATTATCTCGGAAAGCAAAAAATGGGTTGTTGAAGGAATAGTGTTCCAAACAATGTTGTATGTTGCGAGGGTGGTCTATGGATAGAGTGTGCGCAGGAGTATGATGTGCTGGAAATGAGTGTTTGAGGGCAATGTGTGGTTTTTATATTTTTTTTATTTATTCATACTTTGTCGCGTCTTCCGCATTTGCGAGGTAGCGCAACCCCCCGGATGATCACACGACTTAGCAAGATGTAATAGTCGCTCGACTCCAACCCACAACCACTCTTCCACACGGCTGCACTATGCATTGCGTTCATCTAACTAAGTTGGCCTAAAAGTGAGATACAGTGCCTCCTTAGCTACTGAGCAGTCTGCTTGATGGAGATTAAGCCGCTAGAGCTATAGGGAAGTTAGTCAGATGACTGTTCCGCTGGATTGTCATAAGCACTCCTAGAGTGGAATGTGCACTTGAACTTACGTCACGTGAGACCCCGCTATTATCACTCTGTTATTCCGAGATCCATTTCGCTCTTAGATCCGCTGCCTGCTTTCTTTGTTGTGCATCTTCTGTACCTTGCTACTCGCGCGCTGCCGGAACCCGAGAATGTCACTGTGTCTCAAAAACGCCTTTTCTGTCAGTCCTTGCCCGGCATCTCAAGTTTCGTCTATCCCGTCTCGCGCGTAGAATTGTTGGTTAGCGTCCCTCATCAGCGTCTCAACGCTCGTTGCATCCGTAGCTACGTCAGCTCCCCGGCGGCTACAACACCCACATGTCAGAGCCATTATCCCCTTGTCTGTGTCGTGCCATGTGCTAGATATCTTCAAGGAGAATTCCGATGAGATTGACGCAGCCTTGCGTGGACCATCCTCCCCATGCCCAAGCCAGGTCTGTTGATTGACCACTCTGACATTCATGTCGTCGTACTACGTTACTCACTCGATCAACCACCTCACACCACACATTGTTGCTCAAACATTAGAGAGAGTTGGGATCGGGAGCAGATCCTATCTCCCCTCGCAGCAGACTCTATCTTCATCAGTAGCCGGCCTCGTGCGAATGATATCGATAGTCAGACAGTTGCGTGGAACCACTTTTCCTGATTACATACCAATTCTTTGATCTTATATAGTGTTCCGATTGAGATAGAGTAGATTGTGTGCGTCGTCGAAAATGTTGTATGGTATGTCTTTAAGTGTTCCAGACAACATTCCATTTGATTCTTAGGCTCCCAGATTTTCGCCCCACCTCCTCCCCATCATCACACCCCTAACCATAATCTAAATCCCAACCCATATATTCCATCTCAGACACAAAGATACCCACGACCCTACCCACACCGTGGCCTAATCCCACCCGTCCGCATTCACCCTCCTGGTTCATCCCCGCTTGCAAGAATCACCACTCCACAAAGTATCTTAATAACTTCACGTCCTACAGTTTTCCACCATTCTAAACTCAAATCAATTGACTTGAGCACCTCACATCCCTACTGGACCTAATAACCTTGCTCTTATTCACATTTACTCTTACTTGTCTTTCTTTCACTACACTTTTTTTACAAACTCAGTCACAGCTTCTGCAGTTTCTCATCATGAATCAGCACCAGCGCTGTATCATCAGCGAACAACAACTGATCTACTTACAAGCTCTCTCATCCACAACAGACTTCATAACTTGCCCCTCTTTCCAAAAAATTTTGCACACTTTGTTTGTGTGGTGTGAGTTGGTTTGATCGAAGTATAGTAACGTTAAACGGTTGTTAGAAGAAGAGCGTTTAAGAGAGAAGAGAGATGGTGTGGAAATAAAAAGAGCGTGTTGATGTGGCAGCAAGAGGGTGTTTTGAATTGGTTTGGTCACTATGGAGAGATATGAGTGAGGAATGATTGACAAGAGGATATGTGTGTCGGATTGTGGAGGGCATACGAGAAGTAGAGTGGGAGGACCAAAATTGGAGGGTAGGAAAGATGGGTGGATTAGTTGAAAAAGGATTTTGTGGTGGATCGGGGCTTCCTGCTCTGATACATGCAGGAGGAGGAGTAGGAGGTGGAAAGGTGGGCAAGAATAGAGTGGAATTGGAACGCGATGTGGTTTATACGGGGTTGAGTGCTGTCAGTGGATTGAATCAAGTGCATGTGAAGCGTCTGGTTTTTTAAACCATGGAATGCTGTGTTAGGGTATGTATATTTGCGGTGTGTGGACGTATGTATATACATGTGTATATGGGGAGCTGGGTTGGGCCATTTCTTTGTCTGATTCATTGCGCTACCTCGAAATCGCAGGGAGGAGACAGCGACAAATGCAAAAAAAAAAAAAAAAAATATATATATTTTATATATTTTTATATATTTATAGTATATATATATATATATATATATATATAGATTTTTATATATAATGGGAACTTTAGTGCTATGGGCGACAAATGGGGAAGGTGATAACAAGGTAGTGGTGAATGTGTGAGGAGATGGAGAATAGTGAGTAGTATTTTGAAGGTTTGTTTGATGTCCAATGTCTGATGATAGAGGGCAGAGTTATAGGGTGTTTTGGTCGAGGTGGTGTGCAATAGTGAGAGGGTTAGGGATAACGGACTTGGTTAAACATGAAGAAGAGGTAGTGATGCTTTGCGGAAAGATGATAAGCGGGCAAGCAGCTAGGTTTGGGGGTATTGCAGTGGACTTTATTTAAAAAAGGGGTGACTTATTGTTGCGGGTTGGGTAAGGGTTATTAATGTATGTTGACTCTATGGTTTTGAGGTGCTGAGGTTGGAGGGAGGAGATGCGTGCATAGTGCCATTGTACAAGGAAATAAAGGGGATAAGACGTGACTGGTTGCTCAAATTACAGAGGTATAATAAAGTTTGTTGTGTATTCCTGGTAAATTGTATGGAGGGTAGTGATTGAGGGGTGTAAGCATATGTACAGAGATCCAGATTGGGGAAAAAGAGCAGGTGTTGGGTTTCAGAAGTGGTAGTAGTGATGTGTGGATCAGGTGTTCGCTTTGAAAGGAATGTATGTGGAGAAATACTTAGAAAAGCAAATGATTTGTATGTTAGCATTTATTGGATCTGGAGAAGGGCATTCATGATAGAGTGATAGAGATGCTCTCTGGACAGGTGATTAAGAATATATGGTGGTGGGAGGAAAGTTGTTATGAAGCAGTTGAAAAAAGTTTTTATCGGGATTTGTAAGGGCATGTGTACGTTGTCGGATAAGAGGAATTGTTTGGTTCTCAGTGAATGTGGTTTGGCGGCATGGGGTTAGTATGATGTCCCATGGTTGTTTAATTTGTTTATGGATTGGGTTGTTAGGGAGGTTAAAGGCAAAAAGAGAATTTTGGAAGAGGGGCAAGTTTGAATGTTCTAGTTGGGGATGAGAGAGAGAGCTTGGGAAGTGAGTCAGTTGTTGTTCGCTGATGATACCTGACAGCTGGTGGCTGATCTGATTCATGTGAGAAACTGCAGAAGCTGGTGACGGTGTTTGGATAAAGTGTGTGGAAGAAGAAAGTTGAAGAGTTAATGGAATTAAGAGCAGGTTATTAGGTTTTACCATTAGGGTTGAGGGTCAAGTAATTGGGATGTGAGTTTGAATGGAGAATAATGGAGGAGTAGTGAAGTTGTTTGAGATTTCTGGTGAGTGGATCTCTGGCAGCGGATGGAAACATGGAAGAAGAAGTGGACCATAGGGTGGGGGAGGGGGCGTATAATTCTTGGTGAAGCCTAGACGAATGTGTGGAAGTCGGAGACATTATCTCGAGAAATGCAAAAATGGTTGTTTGAAGGAATAGTGGTTCCAACAATGTTGTATGGTTGCGAGGCGTGGGCTATTAAGGATTAGAGTTTGTGCGAGGAGGATGGATGTGCTGGAAATGAGATGTTGGAGGACAATGTGTGGGTGGGAGGTTTGATCGAGTTAAGTAGTAAGTAAGGTGAGAGGATGTGTGGAAATAAAAAGAGCGTGGTTGAGATAGCAGAAGAGGGTGTTTTGAAATGGTTTGGGCACATGGAGAGAATGTGTGAGGAAAGGTTGACCAAGAGGATATGTGTGTCGGATGTGGAGGGAACGAGGAGAAGAGGAGACCAAATTGGAGGTGGAAAGATGGAGTGAAAAAGATTTTGTGTGATCGGGGCCTGAACATGCAGGAGGGTGAAAGGAGGGCAAGGAATAGAGTGAATTGGAGCGATGTGGTATACCGGGGTTGACGTGCTGTCAGTGGATTGAATCAAGGCATGTGAAGCGTCTGGGTTAAAACCATGGAAAGCTGTGTAGGTATGTATATTTGCGTGTGTGGACGTATGTATATACATGTGTATGGGGGTGGGTTGGGCCATTTCTTTCGTCAGTTTCCTTGCGCTACCCTCGCAAACGCGGGAGACAGCGACAAAGCAAAAAAAAAAAAAATATATATATATATATATATATATATATATATATATATATATATATATATATATATATATATATATATATATAATGGGAACTTTAGTGAAGGGCGCAAATGGGGAGGTGATAACAAGTAGTGGTGATGTGAGAAGGAGATGGAGTGAGTATTTTGAAGGTTTGTTGAATGTGTCTGATGATAGAGTGGCAGATATAGGGTGTTTTGGTCGAGGTGGTGTGCAAAGTGAGAGGGTTAGGGAAAACGACTTGGTAAACAGAGAAGAGGTAGTGAAAGCTTTGCGGAAGATGAAAGCCGGCAAGGCAGCAGGTTTGGATGGTATTGCAGTGGAATTTATTAAAAAAGGGGGTGACTGTATTGTTGACGGGTTGGTAAGGTTATTTAATGTATGTATGACTCATGGTGAGGTGCCTGAGGATTGGAGGAATGCGTGCATAGTGCCATTGTACAAAGGAAAAGGGGATAAGAGTGAGTGCTCAAATTACAGAGGTATAAGTTTGTTGAGTATTCCTGGTAAATTGTATGGGAGGGTATTGATTGAGAGGGTGAAGGCATGTACAGAGCATCAGATTGGGGAAGAGCAGTGTGGTTTCAGAAGTGGTAGAGGATGTGTGGATCAGGTGTTTGCTTTGAAGAATGTATGTGAGAAATACTTAGAAAAGCAAATGGATTTGTATGTAGCATTTATGGATCTGGAGAAGGCATATGATAGAGTTGATAGAGATGCTCTCTGGAAGGTATTAAGAATATATGGTGTGGGAGGAAAGTTGTTAGAAGCAGTGAAAAGTTTTTATCGAGGATGTAAGGCATGTGTACGTGTAGGAAGAGAGGAAAGTGATTGGTTCTCAGTGAATGTAGGTTTGCGGCAGGGGTGTATGATGTCTCCATGGTTGTTTAATTTGTTTATGGATGGGGTTGTTAGGGAGGTAAAGGCAAGAGTTTTGGAAAGAGGGGCAAGTATGAAGTCTGTTGGGGATGAGAGAGCTTGGGAAGTGAGTCAGTTGTTGTTCGCTGATGATACAGCGCTGGTGGCTGATTCATGTGAGAAACTGCAGAAGCTGGTGACGGAGTTTGATAAAGTGTGTGGAAGAAGAAAGTTAAGAGTAAATGTGAATAAGAGCAAGGTTATTAGGTACAGTAGGGTTGAGGGTCAAGTAAATTGGGAAGTGAGTTTGAATGGAGAAAAACTGGAGGAAGTGAAGTGTTTTAGATATCTGGGAGTGGATCTGGCAGCGGATGGAACCATGGAAGCAGAAGTGGACCATAGGGTGGGGGAGGGGGCGAAAATTCTGGGAGCCTTGAAGAATGTGTGGAAGTCGAGAACATTATCTCGGAAAGCAAAAATGGGTATGTTTGAAGGAATAGTGGTTCCAACAATGTTGTATGGTTGCGAGGCGTGGGCTATGGATAGAGTTGTGCGCAGGAGGATGGATGTGCTGGAAATGAGATGTCTGAGGACAATGTGTGGTGTGAGGTGGTTTGATCGAGTAAGTAACGTAAGGGTGAGAGAGATGTGTGGAAATAAAAAGAGCGTGGTTGAGATAGCAGAAGAGGGTGTTTTGAAATGGTTTGGGCACATGGAGAGAATGAGTGAGGAAAGGTTGACCAAGAGGATATATGTGTCGGAGGTGGAGGGAACGAGGAGAAGAGGGAGACCAAATTGGAGGTGGAAAGATGGAGTGAAAAAGATTTTGTGTGATCGGGGCCTGAACTTGCAGGAGGGTGAAAGGAGGGCAAGGAATAGAGTGAATTGGAGCAATGTGGTATACCGGGGTTGACGTGCTGTCAGTGGATTGAATCAAGACATGTGAAGCGTCTGGGGTAAACCATGGAAAGTTGTGTAGGTATGTATATTTGCGTGTGTGGACGTATGTATATACATGTGTATGGGGGGGGTTGGGCCATTTCTTTCGTCTGTTTCCTTGCGCTACCTCGCAAACGCGGGAGACAGCGACAAAGTATAAAAAAAAAAAAAAAAATATATATATATATATATATATATATATATATATATATATATATATATATATGTGGGTAGGTTGGGCCTTTCCTCGTCTATTTCCTTGCGCTACCTCGCTGATGTGGGAGATGGCAAATAAATATAATGAATAAATATCATTATTCTATTATCATTAAAGTTAACCACCGTCTCCTGGGTAAGCAAAGTAGTGCAAGGAAACAGACGAAGAATGGCCCAACCCACTCACATACACATATACATACATAAACGCCCACACACGCACATATACATACATATACATTTCAACATAAACATACATATACATGCACAGACATACACATATATACACATGTACATATCCATACTTGCTGCCTCCATCCATTCCCATCACCACCCTGCCACACATGAAATAGCATCCCCCCTCCAGCGAGACAGAGCCAGGAACAAAAAAAAGGCCACACTCATTCACACTCAGTCTCAAGCTGTCATGTGTAATGCACTGAAACCATAGCTCCCTAACCACATCCAGACCCCACAAACCTTTCCATAAGTTACCCTAGATGCTTCACATGCCCTGGTTGAATCTAGTGACGGCACATTGACCCCAGTATACCCCACTATTCTGATTCACTGTATTCCTTGCACGCTTTTCACTTTCCTGTATGTTGAGGCCCCAATCACTCAAAATTTTTTTCACTCCATCCTTCCACCTCCAGTTAGGTCTCCCACTTCTTCCCTCCACCTCTGACACATATATCCTCTTGGTCAATCTTTCCTCACTCATTCTCTCCATGTGTCCAAACCACTTCAACACACTCTCTTCAGCTCTCTCAACCACACATTTTTTATTACCATACATCTCTCTTACCTTTTCATTACTTACTCAATCAAACCACCTCACACCACATATTGTCCTCAAACATTTCATTTCCAACACATCCACCCTCCTCCGCACAACCCTATCTATAGCCCGCCCAAGCCTCGCAACCATATAACATTGTTGGAACCACTAATCCATCAAACATACCCATTTTTGCTATTCCTGGGGATAAGGGGAGAAAGAATACGTCCCACATATTCCCCATGTGTCTTAGAAGGCGACTAAAGTAGGCAGGAGTGGGGGCTGGAAACCCTCCCCCTTTTATCTAAATTTCTATAAAGGGAAATAGAGGAAGGAGTCAAGTGGAGGGTGTTCATCCTCCTTGAAGGCTCAGATTGGGGTGTCTGAGTGTGTGTAGATGAACCAAGATGAAAAAAAAGGAGAGACAGGTAGTATGTTTGAGGAAAGAAACCTGGATGTTCTGGCTCTGAGTGAAACGAAGCTCAAGGGTAAAGGGGAGAGTGGTTTGGGAAAGTCTTGGGAGTAAAGTCAGGGGTTGGTGAGAGGACAAGAGCTAAGGAAGGAGTAGCACTACTCCTGAAGCAGGAGTTGTAGGAGTATGTAATAGAGTGAAAGAAAGTAAATTATAGATTGATGTGGATGAAATTGAAAGTGGATGGAGAAAGATGAGTGATTATTGGTGCCTAAGCACCTGGTCATGAGAAGAAAGACCATGAGAGGCAAGTGTTTTGGAAGCAGCTGAGTGAGTGTGTTAGCAGCTTTGATGTACGAGACCAGGTTTCAGCGTTGGGTGATTTAAATGTGAAGGTGAGTAATGTGGCAGTTGAGGGTATAATTGGTGTACATGGGATGTTCAGTGTTGTAAATAGAAATGGTGAAGAGCTTGTGGATTTGTGTGCTGAAAAAAGACTGTTGATTGGGAATACCTGGTTTAAAAAGAGAGATATACATAAGCATACGTTTGTGAGTAAGAGAGATGGTCAAAGGGCATTATTGGATTTTGAGTTAACTAATAGGCCTGTAAAAGAGAGACAACCATGGCGACATCACATATCCCTACTGCAGACCAATCTTCACTGGGAACCAAACATTCTTCTCTCTCCCTACTCATACATATGACTGCTTACATTCTTGATAAAAACTTTTCACTGCTTATAGCAGCTTACCTTCCACACCACATACTCTCAACACCTTCCATAAAGCATCCCTATCAACCCTTTCATATGCCTTCTCCAGATCCATAAATGCTACATACAAATCCACATATTTTTCTAAGTATTTCTCACACACCATCTTCAAAGCAAATACCTGATCCATACATCCTCTCACTTCTAAAACCACAATGCTCCTCCCCAATCTGATGTTCTGTGCATTCCCTCACCCTCTCAATCAATACCCTCCCATACAATTTTCCAGGACTACTCAACAAACTTATGCCTCCGTAGTTTGAACACTCACCTTTATCCCCTTCGCCTATGCACAATAACACCATACATGCATTCTGTCAATCCTCAGGCACTTCACCATGATCCATACATCATTAAGAATCCTTACCAACCAATCAACAACACAGTCACTCCCTTTCTTAATAAATTCAACTGATATACCATCCAAATCTGCCACCTTGCCAGATTTCATCTGCAAAGCTTTCACCACCTCTTCTCTCTAAACCAAACCATCCTCCCGGCCCTTTCCAAAGGGGTTGGAAATCCTCCACTTCTATTTTACTTTTCCAAAAGAAGAAAGACAGAAGTTGGCCAAGTGAGGATCTTTCCCTCTCAGGATCAGTCATCTGTTAGTGATGCTACCTCACAATGCAGTAAATAAGAGATTGGGTTGACCTGATCACATTCACTACACAATATCACAAGTGAACAGTTCTTTATGCAATGCCAGAGTTACCAGGAGGTATGACTAGAAGCTAAGCAACAGAAAAAAATTGAGAAAGAACATAGAGAAGTGTTATTTTAACATACAGTAGTTGGATGCTTAAAACAGACTAAACAAAGATATTGTGAACACTGGCTTTATACAAAATACAAAAGGATACTTGATGTAAAGACATCTCAAGAAATGTGGCCCCACAAGTACAATAGCTTCTCCCCATACTGTGCAAACACAATTATGGAACAACATACTTTTTTCTTTGGTACTAAATGCACCCAACCTAAATGAGCACAAATTCATACTGTACTCTAATACTTGTACAGTATCAACAATTTTTTTTCATACTTGGTTGCTATTTCCTGTATTAGCAAGGAAGGACCAAGCACAGATGTAGAAAGGCCACATCCACTTAAATCCATTCTCTAACTGTCATGTGTAATGCACATGTAATGCATCCAAACTAAATGAGCTCAAATTCATGCTGTACTCTAATACTTGTATATTATCAATCATTTTTTTCATACTTGGTTGCTATTTCCTGTATTAGCAAGGTAGGATCAAGCACAGATGAAGAAAGGCCACATCTACTTACATCCATTCTCTAACTGTCAAGTGTAATGCACTGAAACCACAGCACCCTATCCAGAAGTAGGCCTCTAAGACCTTTCCATTACATTTCAATTCCTACTAAATGTAAACTCATACATTATGAAATGAGGGAATGGTTTCACATCAAAATTACACAAAAATTCTAAACGTGATGGATTTTTCCATAAACATTATTAAAAAATACAGTGCTGTGCACATAAAAAGTTCCATAATGGGATGAATATATCAATGAAGACTAAGGAAAATGGGGAAATGGTGTCACCAAAAGATATTAGGAATTTATAGTAATTTCTTTTTCGTCTGAGCCAATGGGGCTATTTCTTTGTTCCTTGCACTACTCACTAAAAAAAAGAAATGGCAAACATGAATATTGGAAAAAATCTCAAATTTTTCACTAAAAATTACAATTTTTATATTTTCTATTATACTTTGTCGCTGTCTCCCGCGTTTGCGAGGTAGCGCAAGGAAACAGACGAAAGAAATGGCCCAACCCCCCCCCCATACACATGTATATACATACGCCCACACATGCATATATACATACCTACACAGCTTTCCATGGTTTACCCCAGACGCTTCACATGCCTTGATTCAATCCACTGACAGCACGTCAACCCCGGTATACCACATCGCTCCAATTCACTCTATTCCTTGCCCTCCTTTCACCCTCCTGCATGTTCAGGCCCCGATCACACAAAATCTTTTTCACTCCATCTTTCCACCTCCAATTTGGTCTCCCTCTTCTCCTTGTTCCCTCCACCTCCGACACATATATCCTCTTGGTCAATCTTTCCTCACTCATCCTCTCCATATGCCCAAACCACTTCAAAACACCCTCTTCTGCTCTCTCAACCACGCTCTTTTTATTTCCACACATCTCTCTTACCCTTACGTTGCTCACTCGATCAAACCACCTCACACCACACATTGTCCTCAAACATCTCATTTCCAGCACATCCATCCTCCTGCGCACAACTCTATCCATAGCCCACGCCTCGCAACCATACAACATTGTTGGAACCACTATTCCTTCAAACATACCCATTTTTGCTTTCCGAGATAATGTTCTCGACTTCCACACATTCTTCAAGGCCCCCAGGATTTTCGCCCCCTCCCCCACCCTATGATCCACCTCCGCTTCCATGGTTCCATCCGCTGCCAGATCCACTCCCAGATATCTAAAACACTTCACTTCCTCCAGCCTTTCTCCATTCAAACTCACCTCCCAATTGACTTGACCCTCAACCCTACTGTACCTAATAACCTTGCTCTTATTCACATTTACTCTTAACTTTCTTCTTCCACACACTTTTCCAAACTCAGTCATTTATGAAAATGAATAATATACTTTTAGCTTTAAACTGCTGTATACTTTCTTGGTATGCTACAGACTGTTCATGGAGATTTGTTAGTTTCTTAATCATTTCACTATGCTCAGCAGAAAGAAAATCCTTATCTTGTTGGAAAAACATTGAAGAATCAAGTAAGTGTTCATACTGATCTTGTAGTGCTAGGAAAAGTTGACGAGTATGATTCACTCTGAAAAGAGGAAATAAGACAATCAATAATCAAATTTGAAAAACTAAAATCTTTTAGCAGGGGATGCCCTCAGAAAACAGAATATCTAAGGCCAACATCAACATTATGAGATCAGTAATTCATAATTGCAGATAATGTAAGTGCTGATAATGGCATCAGGAATTCCATGGTTATGGTGAAGCACTGTATCCCTGCCTCATCAATATAGGGAGCCACAATCAGTTGTGGGAGGTTAATGGGGGTATGCACACGACTTTAGAGCACAACTACAGACTTAGTATAAATCATATAACGAAATAAGCAACCTATACATTCCTAAAATGACCCATGACCCCTGACTCTCTCTCACTTACACCCTAATGTTAGTTATAAGAATAAAGACTGGAGCTGGTGAGACTAGAATATGTGATATGTAGATGTGGAATACTGACTCGCAGCATAGAGTATACACCTAGAGAGGTTTTCGAACCGAGTAAAACATCTAGAAAAGACATAAACAGCATACTAAAAGTTCTTGACCCATACAAGGATCATGGTGAGAGTTTCTCCCATGCACTAAAAACGTACCCAGATATGAAAGATAAACTTCTTAAAATTCATATGCCAAACTCAGCTATGAGAAAGGATGCCAGGAACAGGCACTGAAACAAATATCTGATTCACAGACAGGTGTAGTCTGCAAGGTTAGGGAAACAATAAAGAAAACACAGCACTAGTGTTGCCCTCTACCAGTGGTCCGGTAAGTGTGTGGCACAACAGGCTAAGAAGTGACACTGGAGTTCATCAGTTATGGAGACTCTTCTGCCATGAACAACCTCTTGAGGGAGTTCCCATAGGGAATGGGTGTCAGAGATAGATAGATAATTAGAAAGCAAACAGATGACTTTCTATGTAAGGGTTATTACTTAAATGAATGAAAGCTTGCATGATTCAGGGAAAAGGGTCATGTGTACCAAAATCTTTACATTTCTTTAAAGAGGGAGTAGAAATATGGTGAAAGCTCGTTCAATGCACAGATGATCTTATTGAAAGGAACTAAGGATGTGTGTCAAAGGAGCCTTCTCTACATGGGTCAAGATGACTGGTGGAGTGCCCCAATGTTCCATTTTGTAATATTTTTTTTTCTTGATCTATGCAAATGACTTGCCATCCCATTGAGTACAAATAGAAAGGTACACTACACTTTATATGTACTTCACTACAAGTACACAACAAAACATACTTATAGAGAATTTAAGCTCACTTGGCACTGATCAACTCCCGTTCCTGGTGCTCCTTCAGTAGACTTTGGGAAAGATGTTCAGAGTGCAGCTGTAAGTCCATCAGATTATGTCGCTGATCATCAATGATGTTCCTTGTCTCTTGGAGCTGCCGCTCTAAATTCTTAGCTTTGATCTACAAAGATACGTATTCATCAACAGTACAAATAAAAAAGATCTTAGTACAGACAATCTATAAACATGGAATCAAACATTTAGAAAATCTGCATATTTCACCCATATTTAGAGTAGATGACTGATCAGAATCTTTTGCCTACAATAATACAAATATAACAAATGATATGGAAATTAATATGTATTCTTTTTTCTGCAGCAGTATTTCAAACTTAATCCCCCATCAAATTGTCACAGACACAACCTGAAATTCAAGGCTCTCTGCCCACATTTTCCATTCTTCCCTTCCTCACCTTGAAACAGCACTCTATGAGAATCTGAAACAGCATTTGATTCATGAGTTAAAACACCATTTTGCCCCCCCAAAAAGAGATGTGTTTAAGATTAACCCCCTCTGACTCATGAAACCAACAGATGCTTGTTAACAGAGCTTTATGATAAAAAGCAAACTCCCTATCGTCTTCACTTTCACTTCTGGTCTACTGATATATTAAATGAGTATCGCTGTCAATGAGTATCGCTGTCTTTTATCTACAGGTTCTTCATGACATTTAATCCTGGATGGAGAATTTTGTTATGAATTCAGAACCTGTGAGCCCAGTGAAAACACCAGCATTAGATACCAAATGAAGATAGGCATCTTGGGATTTATTTTGATTCATTAACCTAACCATTATTTCTATGTTTTTCTATATCTGGCCTTTATTCTTTTTTTTTCTTTGAACAACAGAAAACAAACATGACCACAACCAGTCTTTTGCCTTCAAACAAGAAAATAAAATAAGGAAGGTTTGAAATCACTCCCAAGGAAAGTGTCACAGTATTTTGGAAAAAAATGTTGGGAACATATGTCTGGATTTGCAAGAACAATTCTCTAATGAGGTAATTCAATAAAGGATGAAAAAATTCTTAGCTTTTGCAAAAAGCAAAGAAACCTGGTTATTAAGAGTTATATGCATTATTGGGCTAAGCACAGCACCAAAGATCTTAATCAGATTAAAATCAGACCTCTAAACCATACTGATCATAATAAAACATTAATTGTGACATAATCCAGTTTCTCTAACACCAGCATACTCAAAAAGAAGAATTCTTCAGGCAGTGATGAGTAATCATAAATGTTTTTCCAAAATGAAGGTTTCATCTTAAATGTGGGAAAACCTCATCCTTTTATATAATTAGTTGACTAGTTCACAGTCAACTACAGCTCCTACACAAGACCTGCTTATTCAGCAGCAACTGCTACCTGCTGAATCAGAGAGCAAACAGGGTGTTAGAATCTCCTGTTCTTGCTCAGTCAATGGTTAAACCCCATGTTGTCATTTCTTATTTTCTCAAAAAAAAAAAAAGAAAAAAAATTGAGACTAATAACAAAAACTTTGCCAACTTTGGGATAAATATCATTATCATCCATCATTCATCTTTACCAGGAGTCACACTTTAACCTTCAACTTACCCTTTGCTATAACTTTAAAATTCTAAATTAAATGCTCATTAATCATATAATTATTTCCCACATCTAAAAAACTCACAATGGTACATGGATGTGCCATCAGGTACATCCTCTAAAATATTCTAAGTGATGTACTGAACATAGTATCTTAAGTTTCAGAAAATCAATTAAAATCCATTTTTGGGTCTACAGATGATGTTCTTCTGTTGAGGGTGTTTTGAAATGGTTTGGTCACATGGAGAGAATGAGTGAGGAAAGATTGACAAAGAGGATATATGTGTCAGAGGTGGAGGGAACTAGGAGAAGTGGGACACCAAACTGGAGGTGGAAAGATGGAGTGAAAAAGATTTTGAGTGATCGGGGCCTGAACTTGCAGGTGTGAAAGGCATGCAAAGAATAAAGTAAATTGGAACGATGTGGTATACCAGGGTCAACGTGCTGTCAATGGATTGAACCAGGGCATGTGAAGCGTCTGGGATAAACCATGGAAAGTTCTGTGGGGCCTGGATGTGGAAAGGGAGCTGTGCATTATTACATGACAGCTAGAGACTGACAAAAGAATGGCCCAACCCACCCACATACACATGTATACACATAAACATCCACACACGCAGATATACATACCTATACATCTCAACATATACATATATATACACAAACACAGACATACATATATATACATGTACATAATTCATACTGTCTGCCTTTATTCATTCCCATTGCCACCCCGCCACACATGAAATAACAACCCCCTCCCCCCGCATGTGCACGAGGCAGCACTAGGAAAAGCCAACAAAGGCCACATTCGTTCACACTCAGTCTAGCTGTCATGTAATAATGCACTGAAACCACAGCTCACTTTCCACATCCAGGCCCCACAGAACTTTCCACAGTTTACCCCAGACCCTTCACATACCCTGGTTCAATCCATTGACAGCACGTCGACCCCAATAAACCACATCGATCTAATTCATTATTCCTTGCATGTCTTTCACCCTCCTGCATGTTCAGGCCCCGATCACTCAAAATCTTTTTCACTCCATCTTTCCACCTCCAACTGGGTCTCCCATTTCTCGTTCCCTCCACCTCTGACACATATATCCTCTTGGTCAATCTTTCCTCACTCATTCTCTCCATGTGACGAAACCATTTCAAAACACCCTCTTCTGCTCTCTCAACCACACTCTTTTTATTACCACACATCTCTCTTACCCTTTCATTTCTTACTCGATCAAACCACCTCACACCACATATTGTCCTCAAACATCTCATTTCCAGCACATCCACCCTCCTCTGCACAACTCTATCTATAGCCCATGCCTCGCAATCATATAACATTGTTGGAACCACTATTCCTTTAAAAATACCCATATTTGCTTTCTGAGATAATGTTCTCGACTTCCACACATTCTTCAACGCTCCCAGAACTTTCGCCCCCCTACCCCACCCTATGATTCACTTCCAATTCCATGGTTCCATCTGCTGCCAAGTCCACTCACAGATATCTAAAACACTTCACTTCCTCCAGTTTTTCTCCATTCACACTTACCTCCCAGTTGACTTCCCTAATGTACCTAATAACCTTGCTCTTATTCACATTCACTCTCAGCTTTCTTCTTTCACACACTTTACCAAACTCAGTCACCAGCTTCTGCAGTTTCTCACACGAATCAGCCACCAGCGCTGTATCATCAGCGAACAACAACTGACTCACTTCCCAAGCTCTCTCATCCACAACAGACTGCATACTTGCCCCTCTTTCCAAAACTCTTGCATTCACCTCCCTAACAACCCCATCCATAAACAAATTAAACAACCATGGAGACATCACACACCCATGCCACAAACCAACATTCACAGAGAACCAATCACTTTCCTCTCTTCCTACATGTACACTTGCCTTACATCCTCAGTAAAAACTTTTCACTGCTTCTAACAACTTGCCTCCCACACCATATATTCTTAATACCTTCCACAGAGCATCTCTAGCAACTCTATCATATGCCTTTTCCAGATCCATAAATGCTACATACAAATCCATTTGCTTTTCTAAGTACTTCTCACATACACTCTTCAAAGCAAACACCTGATCCATACATCCTCTACCACTTCTGAAACCACACTGCTCTTCCCCAATCTGATGCTCTGTACATGCCTTCACCCTCTCAATCAATACCCTCCCATATAATTTACCAGTAATACTCAACAAACTTATACCTCTGTAATTTGAGCACTCACTTTTATCCCCTTTGTCTTTGTACAATGGCACTATGCAAGCATTCCACCAATCCTCAGGCACCTCACCATGAGTCATACATACATAACATAACCTTACCAACCAGTCAACAATATAGTCACCCCTTTTTTTATAAATTCCACTGCAATACCAACCAAACCCGCTGCCTTGCCGGATTTCATCTTCCACAAAACTTTTACTAACTCTTCTCTGTTTACCAAATCATTCTCCCTAACCCTCTCACTTTGCACACCACCTCAAACAAAACACCCTATATCTGCCACTCTATCATCAAACACATTCAACAAACCTTCAAAATACTCACTCCACCTCCTTCTTACATCACCACTACTTGTTATCATATACAGTATTAGTGTAATGTATAAGAAATCATATACAGTATTAGTGTCACAGTGTCATAAATCTTTATCATTTTCAACATAATTGCCGTTTCCTGCATCGAGGTAGCACCAGGGAACAAATGAAGAATGGCCCAACTACTCATATACACATATACATTTTTTTTTCTTTTTTTTTTTTGCTTTGTCGCTGTCTCCCGCGTTTGCGAGGTAGCACAAGGAAACAGACGAAAGAAATGGCCCAAACCACCCCCATACACATGTATATACATACGTCCACACACGCAAATATACATACCTACACAGCTTTCCATGGTTTACCCCAGACGTTTCACATGCCCTGATTCAATCCACTGACAGCACGTCAACCCCGGTATACCACATCGATCCAATTCACTCTATTCCTTGCCCTCCTTTCACCCTCCTGCATGTTCAGGCCCCGATCACACAAAATCTTTTTCACTCCATCTTTCCACCTCCAATTTGGTCTCCTACTTCTCCTCGTTCCCTCCACCTCCGACACATATATCCTCTTGGTCAATCTTTCCTCACTCATACATAAATGCACATATACATACATATAAATATCAACATATACATACACAGATATATACATATATACACATGAACATATTCATACTTGCTTGACTTCACTCATTCCTGATGCTACCCTGCCACAAGGGAAATAACATGGCTATGCCCCACTTTAGTGAGGTAATGCCAGGAAACCAAACAAAATGGCCACATTCATTCACACTCATTCTCTAGCTGTCATGTGTAAAGCATCGAAACCACAGCTCCCTATCCGCATCCAGGCCCCACAGACCCTTCCATGGTTTACCCGAGATGCTTCACATGCCCTGGCATCCATCTCAACAAACTTAGCAATGGTGATATTAGTATATGTTTATTATAAAGGGTATGCAGTATATCATCATAGAAGAATCATCTATTTCCAACTGCATACAAAAAATTTACAACTAAAAACTGTAACAAAAATTCAAAATTACTGATCTAAAATATGTACAGCTATGCAACAGTACCCATCTTAATAAACTTGCAGTAATAGTGATATTGGTACAAGTATTATCATTTGGTCTATATAGTATCATAGAGCAATCATTTAAAAACAGATGTGGGGAAAAAGAGTAAAAGTAAAAATGCCATAAAAATCTACAACTACTGCAAATATTGTAAGGCTGATGGCCAGTTGTATGTGCCTCATTCACCTCAGGGATACCAGGAGGGCTCACCACCTTGTCATCCTGTGCACAAAAGTTTTAATCAGCATAAAACCCATGACTAACAATTTTCCTGGGTAAGCCTAAAGACAATAAAGTTTAAACTGCAACATACCCTGCCTCATAACTTGGAAAAGTTTAACTTTGGCCATGAATTTTTGTACATTCCTAGCCCTTAAACAATTGAATAGCAGAAGAGTACTTAGAGTACTCTAACATGATTTTCAGACTGGCTCATAACTCACAGAAAATTCCACCTTTGGCCAAGGAGCATAATACAGATATTTATGATATTTTCCAAAAAACTTTTCCACCCATTCTTGCTTCAATCTCAGTAATTATGTTATACTTTGCACAATACTGCTCTGTACTTGGACTTACCTCCACCTTAATCATCTTCCTAGAAAAAGTAGTCTTTTGACTACATAAGCAGTGAAAGAAGTGACAGTCCATTTACATGAAAGATGACACAATTCTTCAGAAGAGTGTGCTTTTCTTTAACCCATCTGATCAATTTTTCTCACTGGGAGACTCTCTAGCTTGCTTTTGCTCCAAATTTGTAAGCTAAGATGGTTTTATAATTCTTGGCAAATCTGATCCTAGGTTCACCTCTTTCTTAAGTGGCTTTGTCACTTGATAAGATTCAGGCAGCTACAGACTATCTATACAATCCACATCTGAAAACTGGGTCCCAGCACTAACCCCTAAAGGACACCAGTTATCTTAAAAAGACTCCCCTACCAATTCTCAAGTCCTTCCCCATCAAACAACTATCAATCCACTTATGAAACAATCCTCTGATACCAGTTTGCAAATCTAGCTTTATTATCAATCCCTGTAGAACACAGTGTCAAAGCACTAGTAGACTTCACTATGTCATCTTTGGTATCTAAAAGAGCTTTAACTGCCTCAACAAAAATAGAAGGAAGGTGTGATGAGCTGAATGAGAGCCGAATGAAAGGGTCTTGGGAGGTGAAAAAGCTGTTGTTTGCTGATGACCTGGCACTGATGGCATATTCGAGTGGGAATCTAAAGATGGTGTCTGAATTTGGGAGTGTGTGTAAAAAGAGATGGATGAGTACAGAATACAAGTGAATAAAAGCAAGATTACTAAGTCCATCAGTAAAGACATGACAGGGCATCTGGAGAGTGAGTCTAGATGGAGAGAAATTGGTGGAAGTAAAGCGTTTTATATACTTAGGTACCTAGGGAATGGATAAGGTAGAACAAAACCATGGGAAATGATTGAGCTACAGGGTGGGTGAGGGGCATAAGGTCCCGGGTACATTGAGGAATGTGTGGAAAGGTCACCGTCTTACAGGGCAAAGGTGGGTATGTTTGATGGCAGAACAGTCTAGTCAGTGTCAAATGGATATCATGTGTATGAACATATACATGCATTTGCTTACCGTTTCATCGTTTCTTAGTAACAATATATGCTCAAAGTTTATTTTCATAAAGTAAATACTGCACTAGTTTGTTGAGAATGTGATTTCCCATTTTTTTCTCTGATCAGGAATGTACTACAGCAAACTGGTTACAAAGCACAATGCTAAAACACTGACTGCAGCACATTGTTAAGCTCTTAGTAACCGAGTGATAAATATACACAGTAAAGTAAATCAATAAAAAATCTAAGAGCCAGAAAAAGCCAGTTTGCTACCAAACAGGTGTCTTCACAGCATGTGATCCCACAGAAATCTGATGAGCTTATAAAGTTAAGTCTGTGATGGTCTCAAACTGACTAAGGGCAGGCTGGAAACAAGCAATTTGCTGCAACCAAGGTATAGAGGTTAGCAAATAGTGAGGTAGTATCCAACACAATAACTCACAAGCTAATGGGACAAACTTCAGAGGATAGAGGGGGGGATAAAAAGGAGGGGCATGATGAAAACAACGAAAAGGTGAAAATAATTTGACAGGAGGACGACGAAGAGGAAAAGTCAAGAATGTTAAGGATGAAAAAAAGAGAGAATAAATGGGGAAAGAAGGAAATAATCAAAAAGTAGGATGAAGAAGAGATGGAAAAGTTGAGGGACAGAGAGCGAGTGGAGGAGCTCATATGAATGAGTAGGGAAGTACAATGAATAGAGATGATACTGAGAACATATTTCTAAAATCTCATATTTCCCTAATCTGTAAAATCACACAAGGTCTAAAGAAAAAAAAAATCATGTCAAACATCTATCTTAATAAAGTTAGGTTTCCTCTACTTGTAAAAACATGCCAAAAATATAGAGAAAGCAAGAGTGATAAAACAGTGAACCCAGTAATGTACATTTTAAACAATATTACTGAGCTCACCTGTTCCACTATAGCTGCTCCATTGATTTTGTTTTAATCTGATGTTGCACAAATTCAATACAATATATAGAAAATATAACAAAAAGGAAGAATTCTACTAAAAATATGAATAAGTAGAGTGGAATGAATGGAGTTCACCAGTAATGAAACTCTTCAGCCATGCCCCCCATTGAGGGAGTTCCCAGGGGATCAGGCATCAGAGGTATAGAACAATAGACAGATAAAGAGACAGATTGATAGATTTATAGAATGAAGAAAGAAATAAGGGGGGAATGAGCGATTTGGTACGGAAGGGAATCCAAAGGAAATGAATTGAGGAGTGGCAGAGTGGGTGAAATGTAATACTTTGAGGTGGTTTGGGCATGTGGAAAGAATGCAAGCCATGGAGTTTACAAGAAGAGTATAAAAAGATACAACTGAAGAGGTTAGTGTGAGAGGAAGATCACCTGTGACATTGGAAAACAGAGTTGAACAGTACTAGAGGGAAAGAAATGGTGGAAGAATGCATGGAATGGTAAATGCAAGGGAGGAAAGTAAGGACATAGTGAAGACTATTTTGATGTGACCACTCTAGTGATGGGAGTTCCTATGGGAAATGGGCATCAGAGATGCAGGATGATAAAGATATGGTAAGAAATTTCTAATAACTTATGTGCATACTTTAACCAAAGACTGCCTAAGCTATTATACAATCTTCACATATATGCATAAAACAAAGTAATTACAATTCAAAAATGCCTAGAGAGGTGAATGTAAACTGATATGCAACAACATATGCACAAACTTTGATCAGAAAATTATATCTACACCTTGACTTTACTTACCCATCAAATTACATTTCAAGTCTTGATCTTACTTAATCAGAAAAGTAAATGCCAAGCCATGACTTTTTTTATTTTCTCATAACACAGTGAAAACCAACTGTCTTCTTTACAAAAGTTTTCCATTACTCATGAAGCAGAACAACCCATCAAAAAACTGATAGAAATAAAAAATATAAGATCCTGCCATTAACTACAGGTACTTACAACTTTCAACCAAATGATACACAAACATGATCTTCATAATGATTATATGAATACTCATTCTTTTATCTTTTTACCTCCGAGTTAGCTTTCCAGCGAACAATATTTTCAGCTTCCTCCTGAAGCTGCTTGTGAAGGCTAGTCATTTCTTCTCTAGTTCTGTGTTCTTCAACTGCATCTGTTTTAAAATATGAGTAAATAATGGAATTTTTATGATAAAAGGAAGACTAGTATGTATATTTTTTGTATAGTATAATATCATAAAACAAAATAGACACAAAAAAGAATGTTTCATCCAATTTCTAGCACATCTTTCACATACAATACAGTTCAGTGTATTTTCAATCTACTTTATGTGAAATGAACAATAACAAAACCAACTTTTTAGGGATACTGATGGAGTGATAATGTCCTTATTTAATTATGTAATGTGTAATTACTTACCGTATATGTGTACTTATCTACTTGCATAGTTAATACGGGAAAGGAGTTCTCCATTCATTGGGCTTCATATCTCAAAATTTTTACACTACCAAATTCCAAATTTCTGTATACTTATCTGCATTCATTTCCAGCACTTAACTTATTCCATCTATCTACAATTCTAATACTACATAAGGAATTCTTTCATGTTCAACAGGTCACAGCTAGAAATTAAGCAAGAAATGTTGGAAACTAACATTTCTTGCTTAATTTCTAGCTGTGACCTTTGGTACATTTTATTTACACTTTTCAGAGAACTTCTCACTGATAAAACTTTCAATCTGATACTGAAATCTGAAGGATGTAATCAAGTCTCCTGTCACTGTTTTCCATAGTGGGCAACTCTACAGCCTATTACTTTTATATTTAAACAACTCTTATCTCAGGTAAAATCTCTTTTGCCCTCCTCTGAACCTCTTACTATCAGATATTTATGTCAACAAAGATTGTACCTAAAATGAGGTTGTTTATATGAAAAAAAAATAAAGGCTATAAAGTTGCCCACTATGGAAAACATAGTCACAGGAGACTTGCTTACACCCTTTAGATTTCAATATCAGATTGATAATTTTAATAGTGAGCAGTTCTTTGAAAAATGCAAATAATGTGTACCAAAGGTCACAGCTGGAAATTAAGCAAGAAATGTTAGAGAATATGAAATAATTACTTATGTAGTATTAGAGTTGTAGGTAAATGGAATAAGATAAGAGCTGGAAATGAATGCAGACAAGTATACAGAAATCTAGAATTTGGTAATTCAAAAAGTTTGAGATATGGAGTCCAATTTAGTCAATTTCTAAAAGACAGAAGAGAAGGAGCCAAGTATAGAATGCTCATCATCCTTGAAAGATTAGGCTGGAAAGTCTCAATGTGTGTGGATGTGGCAAAGATGATAAAGAATGATTAGGAAGGATGTTTGAGGAAAGGAACCTGGATGTTCTGGCTTTGAATGAAACAAAGCTCAAGGATAAAAGGAAAGAATGGTTTGGGAATATTTTAGCTGAAAGGTATACCTCACACCAGCCTTCACTTCAAAACATTCAGCATATAACCAATAAAACAATGCAATGAACTGCACATTTTGTTCATTTTTCCTACAAAGTTCTTTTCCAAAGGTTCTTACCTATGCATGACTTGACAATCACCCTTATACTGTATCCAGACAAATAAAAGAGAAATAGCTAAATGAGTTGAGGTGAGAAAAAATACAAAGTCATCAGGAAGATACCAGAATTATGCTAGTGTAACCATCCAAACTGCTTGACTTGCATTTAATGAGCTTCAAAAATATTTATATTTATTAAACTCTGTCGCTGTCTCCCGCATTAGCAAGGTAGCACAAGGAAACAGACAAAAGAATGGCCCAACCCATCCACATACACATGTATATACATAAATGCCCACACACGCACATATACATACCTATACATTTCAACGTATACATAAATATACATTTTTTTTTTTTTTTGCTTTGTCGCTGTCTCCCGCGTTTGCGAGGCAGCGCAAGGAAACAGACGAAAGAAATGGCCCAACCCACACCCATACACATGTATATACATACGTCCACACACACAAATATACATACCTACACAGCTTTCCATGGTTTACCCCAGACGCTTCACATGCCTTGATTCAATCCACTGACAGCACGTCAACCCCGGTATACCACATCGATCCAATTCACTCTATTCCTTGCCCTCCTTTCACCCTCCTGCATGTTCAGGCCTCGATCACACAAAATCTTTTTCACTCCATCTTTCCACCTCCAATCTGGTCTCCCACTTCTCCTCGTTCCCTCCACCTCTGACACATATATCCTCTTGGTCAATCTTTCCTCACTCATTCTTTCCATGTGCCCAAACCATTTCAAAACACCCTCTTCTGCTCTCTCAACCACGCTCTTTTTATTTCCACACATCTCTCTTACCCTTACGTTACTTACTCGATCAAACCACCTCACACCACACATTGTCCTCAAACATCTCATTTCCAGCACATCCATCCTCCTGCGCACAACTCTATCCATAGCCCACGCCTCGCAACCATACAACATTGTTGGAACCACTATTCCTTCAAACATACCCATTTTTGCTTTCCGAGATAATGTTCTCGACTTCCACACATTCTTCAAGGCTCCCAGGATTTTCGCCCCCTTCCCCACCCTATGATCCACTTCCGCTTCCATGGTTCCATCCGCTGCCAGATCCACTCCTAGATATCTAAAACACTTTACTTCCTCCAGTTTTTCTCCATTCAAACTCACCTCCCAATTGACTTGACCCTCAACCCTACTGGACCTAATTACCTTGCTCTTATTCACATTTACTCTTAACTTTCTTCTTCCACACACTTTACCAAACTCAGTCACCAGCTTCTGCAGTTTCTCACATGAATCAGCCACCAGCACTGTATCATCAGCGAACAACAACTGACTCACTTCCTAAGCTCTCTCATCCCCAACAGACTTCATACTTGCCCCTCTTTCCAAAACTCTTGCATTCACCTCCCTAACAACCCCATCCATAAACAAATTAAACAACCATAGAGACATCACACACCCCTGCCTCAAACCTACATTCAATGAGAACCAATCACTTTCCTCTCTTCCTACACATACATATGCCTTACATCCTCGATAAAAACTTTTCACCGCTTCTAACAACTTGCCTCCCACACCATATATTCTTAATACCTTCCACAGAGCATCTCTATCAACTCTATCATATGCCTTCTTCAGATCCATAAATGCTACATACAAATCCATTTGCTTTTCTAAGTATTTCTCACATACATTCTTCAAAGCAAACACCTGATCCACACATCCTCTACCACTTCTGAAACCACACTGCTCTTCCCCAATCTGATGCTCTGTACATGCCTTCACCCTCTCAATCAATACCCTCCCATATAATTTACCAGGAATACTCAACAAACTTATACCTCTGTAATTTGAGCACTCACTCTTATCCCCTTTGCCTTTGTACAATGGCACTATGCACACATTCCGCCAATCCTCAGGCACCTCACCATGAGTCATACATACATTAAATAACCTTACCAACCAGTCAATAATACAGTCACCCCCTTTTTTAATAAATTCCACTGCAATACCATCCAAACCTGCTGCCTTGCCGGCTTTCATCTTCCGCAAAGCTTTTAATATCTCTTCTCTGTTTACCAAATCATTTACCCTAATCCTCTCACTTTGCACACCACCTCAACCAAAACACCATATATCTGCAACTCTATCATCAAACACATTGAACAAACCTTCAAAATACTCACTCCATCTCCTTCTCACATCACCACTACTTGTTATCACCTCCCCATTTGCGCCCTTCACTGAAGTTCCCATTTGCTCCCTTGTCTTACGCACTTTATTTACCTCCTTCCAGAACATCTTTCTATTCTCCCTAAAATTTAATGATACTCTCTCACCCCAACTCTCATTTGCCCTCTTTTTCACCTCTTGCACCTTTCTCTTGACCTCCTGTCTCTTTCTTTTATACATCTCCCACTCAACTGCATTTTTTCCCTGCAAAAATCGTCCAAATGCCTCTCTCTTCTCTTTCACTAATAATCTTACTTCTTCATCCCACCACTCACTACCCTTTCTAATCAACCCACCTCCCACTCTTCTCATACCACAAGCATCTTTTGCGCAATCCATCACTGATTCCCTAAATACATCCCATTCCTCCCCCACTCCCCTTACTTCCATTGTTCTCACCTTTTTCCATTCTGTACTCAGTCTCTCCTGGTACTTCCTCACACAGGTCTCCTTCCCAAGCTTACTTACTCTCACCACCCTCTTCACCCCAACATTCACTCTTCTTTTCTGAAAACCCATACAAATCTTCACCTTAGCCCCCACAAGATAATGATCAGACATCCCTCCAGTTGCACCTCTCAGCACAAATATACATACACAGACATATACATATATACACGTGCACGTATTCATACATGCTGCCTTCATCCATTCCTGTCACCACCCTCCCATACATGAAATGACACCCCCTTACCCCCATGTGAGAGTGAGGTAGCACTAGGAAAGGACAACAAAGGCCACATTCGTCCACACTCAGACTCTACCTGTCATGTGTAATACACCGAAACCACAGCTCCCTTTCCACATCCAGGCCTCTCAAAACTTTCCATGGTTTACCCCAGATGCTTCACATGCCTTAGTTCAATCCACTGACAGCACATCGACCCCGGTATACCACATTGTCCCAATTCACTCTATTCCTTGCCCTCCTTTCACCCTCCTGCATGTTCAGGCCCCGATCGCTCAAAATCTTTTTCACTCTATCCTTACACCTCCAATTTGGTCTCCCACTTCTTGTTCCCTCCACCTCTGACACATATATCCTCTTGGTCAATCTTTCCTCACTCATTCTCTCCATGTGACAAAAAACCATTTCAATACACCCTCTTCTGCTCTCTCAACCACACTCTTTTTATTAACATACATCCCTCTTCCCCTTCATTACTTAATCAAACCACTTCACACATCGCATATTGACATATCTTTCTTTTATGTTTGTGGTTTTGATATTGACATATGAGATAGTGAATTAGACATAGTTGAGTCTATGAGATCTAAACATAAAGACAAGCAAAGAGCAAGACTATCTGGGTTTCCAAAGCCATTCTTTAAACAAGGAAGTGCTGGCTAAGGTGGGCTGTTCAAATTGTATTTTATATAGCGCAGATTTTCATGACTTTCCAAAGAGCTGTAGTGATGTAGTGATCCACACATCACTTGAATCTATCATCATGCCAAATGAGTTAATGGTCTTCATTTGTTACCTTGCCTATATTTTCATAATCTTTTCATTTTCTAATACATGAAACAGTACCTACCATGTCTACATCCTCTATCAATTGTCCCCTAAATAAGGTTAATCAATACCCTTTTCCATGAAAAAAAAAAATCATCAGTGCTCTGAGGCTTTCAACCTTTTGCATCATTCATCATTTTGGTTTCACCCAAAAGTTGATTAGGTCCTACAGTTGTAATTTGTCCATCACCATGTCTTTAGTTGGCTCTGAAATTCTGATTTTTCATTTTCATTAATTCAATATGAAAATCTGTACTAAATCTGCCATCATAAGTACTACATGTATAAATATCCCTCATAATACTGCAGAGTTTATTGTCCTCTCTACATCCTCAACTAAATCATTATATCCCTCTGTTTCAGTGACTTCAAATCTTTGCTCTTTTGTGCCAACATCTCTCTTTCTCGGCCCTAGAATAATATTAATTACTTATTATACATAATCGCTATTTTCTGCACCAGAGGTACCGCCAGAAAACAAACAAAAAATGGCCCATCCACTCATATACACATACATATACATAAACGTCCATATATCTATTTATTATACTTAGTCGCTGTCTCCTACATTAACGAGGTAGCACAAGGAAACAGATGAAAAAATGGCCCAACCTACCCACATACACATGTATATACATAAACGCCCACACACACACATATACAAACCTATACATATCAACATATACAAACCTATACATTTCAACATATACATACACAGACATATAAATATATACCCATGTACATATTCATACTTGCTGGTCTTCATCCATTCCCGTTGCCACCCCACCACACATGAAATGGTACCACACTTCCCCGCAAGCATGCGAGGTAAAATTAGGAAAAGACAACAAGGGCCACATTCATTCACACTGTCTCTGGCTGTCATGTGTAATGCACCAAAACTACAACTCTCTTTCCATATCCAAGCCCCACAAGACTTTTCATGGTTTACCCCAGACACTTCCCATGTCCTCGTTCAATCCATTGACAACAAGTCCACCCCAGTATACCACATCATTCCAATTCACTCTATTCCTTGCACGCCTTTCGCCTTCTTGTATGTTCAGGCCCTGATCGCTCAAAATCTTTTCCACCAAAATCTTTTCCACCTCCAATTTGGTCTTCCACTTCTCATTCCTTCAACCTCTGACACATGTATCCTCTTGGTCAATCTTTCCTCACTCATTCTCTCCATGTGACCAAACCATTTCAATACACCCTCTTCTGCTCTCTCAACCACACTCTTATTATTACCACATATCTCTCTTACCCTTTCATTACTTACTCGATCAAACCACCTCACACCACATATTGTCCTCAAACATTTCATTTCCAACACATCCACCCTCCTCTGCACAACCCTATCTATAGCCTATGCCTTGCAACCATACAACATTGTTGGGACCACTATCCCTTCAAACATACCCAATTTTGCTCACCGAGATAACATTCTTGCCTTTCACACATTCTTCATTGCTCCCAGAACCTTCACCCCTTCCCCCACCCTGTGACTCACTTCAACTTCCATAGTTCCATTAGTTGCTACATCCACTCAAGATATCTAAAGCACTTCACTTCCTCCAGTTTTTCTCCATTCAAACTTACCTCCCAATCATTTGTCTCTCAACCCTTCTGAACCTAATAACCTCGCTCTTTTTCACATTTACTCTCAGCTTTCTTCTTTCACACACTTTATCAAACTCAGTCACCAGCTTCTGAAGTTCCTCACTCGAATCAGCCACCAGCGCTGTATCATCAGCGAACAACTTACTCACTTCCCAAGCCCTCTCATCCACAACAGACTGCATACTTGCATCTCTTTCCAAAACTCTTGCATTCACCTCCCTAACAACTCTTCTATATGAAACGATATGCAACTCTTACTATGTTTGCCACATGCCCTTTAAGTTGTGCTGTTCCACTGAAAAATGTATGAGATATTCCAGGGGTATTTTCAGGCATACACAGAGATGTGTGGTACCTTCAGAAAATCTTTGATCTTGTATGAGTGACAAAGCTTCAAAAATTATGAAATAATGTGAAGGTTTAAATTGCACAAGGGTTTCCATATATAATAACCAAAGTAAGAAAAAGGTTAAGTTACAGTATCTGGCAATAGTAAGTGGGACACCACAATAAGCATAAATGACTAGAATTACATCCCTGCAGCAGTGAATGAGAAAAATTACCAACTTTTATAAGCCTCAGCCACTGTAAAAATGAAAAGTTACTAAGATGTATATATCCCAGCCACAGTGAAATGTTTACAGTATAGCTATAAAGCAGTGAAAAATAATTATGGGGGAATTTCATCACTTGTCAATCACCACAAAAATTTCAAACAGAACAATGGCAAATAAGCATAGAGCATAATGAAACATAAATATGCAAATTGGAACTTTGACAATGTGTGGATGTGATAATTTATCTTTCAGAATGAAGACATAAAACAGCTCAAAATATAAGATATCTTATATATAATATTCAATCTTCAAATATATTCTAAAGCAGCACAAACAAATTACCTCTGTTCTGTACTCTGGCTGTTACATCAGCTGCATATTGCCTCCTGGGTGTAACTGGATGTGCACATGCATTATCAAGGAGATGATCTTTAGGCTGAGACATCTGTAAGAATCAATTCCAATTTTACAATTATACTCAAAATCAACACAGAGAAGTTTAACTTAACTGTAATTAAAAATCCAGCCATACAAGAGACTCCAAATAAAATCCAATCTCACCATGCTCACATCAATTTTTTGTAAAAGCATTAGACCCTACCCATCCTGACCAATCCAAAACAAACCACCACCCCATAAGCAGAAATAAAAAGCTTACCGTTGCCTAACCCTTCAGCAACTTCTACTGGCACCTCCCTCCACCCCCACAAACATAACGATGACAAAACAATTCCAAAGTGAAAAGGCCTGACAAGCACTAAACAACCACATCCCAACTCAAGTCTAAAATAACAACCTATCAGATATATGCTCAACTGAGACCACAATTTCCAAACAAACAAGACACACACTTTTCCATCTATGCTTTGGACATCATCCAACCCTACCATAATACAAATACTGATTCAACACATGGCAAGACTCTGCATGTCCACAATGCAAGTACCAGGATGAAGACATCACATACTGCTCAATTGCCCCAATCTCTCTTATCACACACACACACAAAACATTATGTAGTACCATGGTCCAACAGGCTGGACATGCCCAGCTTCCTGAGCACTGCAAAAGCCCCATAAAGATAAAAGTGCCCCTTGGGCAGGATATATGTAAGTAATTAAGAATTGTGATGTATGTACATCTATGTGAAGAAAATGTAGGGTAATTGAGGAATACGAGCTCTGTATCTTTCTTACGATAGTTGCACTGCAAGCATGAAGGGTCTTGGGATATGTTGAAATGGTGATTATAGTGATGGTTGACATCCACAGTAAAAGCTGGAGAGTGTGACTTGTGTCTGTCTGGGGAGTGTTTCTGATGAATGTAGGGCCAGAGGGTTATAGTCTAAGATTTGGATGGGAGGTTGGATGTTTAGTGCTTGCTGGGTTATTGCAGTCCTCTTTTTTTGGTGGTGGCAGAAGAGGTTATGAACTGTGGGGCAAAGATAAGCTTTTTCTTTCTACTTGCAGGTTGGTGGTTAGTTATAGAGTAAATGGAATGGGAGAGGTTTAGTGCTACTGCATAGAAATGAATGTAAAATGTGTTGAAGTGATACTGACATGGTACTGTACTGGGAGAATCCTAAGACCCTTCATGCCCACGATGCAACTACCATTTGGAAGACAATGAGCTCTTAATACTCAGTTGACTTGCCCTTTCTGCACATAAATACACACACATTACAACACCTCCTGACTTATGGTCTCAACCAGTGAATGTAGCCAGCTGCCTGAGTGCTGCAGGAACCTTATGTGGACAAAAGGGATTTCTGGGGCAGAAGGTAAGGTAAACTGTATGTATGTATGTATGTATGTATGTAGTATACCAGGGTCAACGTGCTGTCAATGGACTAAACCAGGGCATGTGAAACGTGAAAGGTGGTTTCAATGCATTACACGACAGCTAAAGACTGGGTGTGAATGAACGTGGCATTTCTTTTCTGTTTTCCTGTAGATACCTCTCTGAAGCAGGAGATACCAATGCTGTTTCCTGTGGGGCGGGGTGGTGCCAGGAACTGGATGACAGCAAGCAAGAATGAATATGTACGTGTGTATATGTTTATGTCTGCATATGTATAAATATACATATGTTGATATGTATATGTGCATGTATGGACATTTGTGAGTACATATGTGTATGCAAGTGGATGGGCCATTCTTCATCTGTTTCCTGGCACTACTTCACTAACACAGGAAACATCGATCAAGTATAATACTAAAATATTCAAAAGGGAAAACAGAAGAAGGAGTCAAACAGGGAGTGCTCATCCTCCTCAAAGGCTCAGATTGGGGTGTCTGAATAAGTGTGGATGTAACCATGATGAGAAAAAGGAGAGATAGATAGTATGTTTGAGGAAAGAAACCTGGATGTTCTGGCAATGAGTGAAACGAAGCTTAAGGGTAAAGGAGAAGAGTGGTTTGGAAGTCTTGGGAGTAAAGTCAGGGATTGGTAAGGGGACAAGAGCTAAGGGGGGAGTAGCATTACTCCTGAAGTGTGTGATAGAATGTAAAAAAGTAAATTCTAGATTGATGTGGATAAAACTGAAAGTAGAGGGAGAGAGATGAGTGCTTATTGGTGCTTATGCACCTGGTCATGGGAAAAAAGATCATGAGAGGCAAGTGTTTTGGGAGCAACTGAGTGATTGTGTCAGCAGCTTTGGCGCATGAGACATGGTATTAGTGGTGAGCGATTTAAATGTTAAGGCGATTAATGTGACAGCTGAAGGTATAATTGGTGTAATGGGGTATTTCGTGTTATGATTGGAAATGGTGAAGCGCTTATGGATTCGTGTGCTGAAAAAAGACTGGTGATAAGGAATACCCGATTTAAAAAGAGAGCTATACATAAGTATACGTATGTGAGTAGGAGATTTGGTCAAAGGGCATTACTGGATGTCTGAACACTTCTTGTGGAGGTAAAGGTGAAGATTTATAGAGGTTTTCATAAACAAATAGAGAATGTTGGGAAGAAGAGAGAGGTGAGAGTAAGTGAGCTTGGAAAAGGGACTTGTGCGAGGAAGTACCAAAAGAGACTGAACGAAGAATGGCAAAAGGTGGGAGCAAGTGACGTGAGGGGAATGGGCATGGAATGGGATGTATTTAGGGAAGCAGTGATTGCATGTGCAAAAGATGCATGTGGCATGAGAAAGGTGGGAGGTGGGCAGATTAGAAAGGGTAGTGAATGGTGGGATGAAGAAGTAAATTTGTTAGTGAAAGAGAAAAGAGAGGCATTTGGACTATACTTATGAGAAAGTAGTACAAATGACTGGGACATGCATAAAAGACAGCAGCAGGAGGTCAAGAGGAAGGTGCAAGGGTGGAAAAAGAGGGCAACTGAGAGTTGGGGTGAGAGAGTATCATTAAATTTTAGGTAGAATAGAAATATGTTTTGGAAGGAGGCAAATTACTTGCATAAGACAAGAGAACAAATGGGAACATCGGTGAAGGGGGCAAAGGGGAAGTAATAACAGATGGTGATTAAGTGAGAAGGAGAGGGAGAGAGTATTTTGAAGGTTTGTTGAATGTATTTGATGGTAGAGTGACAGATGTACGGTGTTTTGCTCGGGGTGATGTGTGAAGTGAGAGGGTCAGGGAGAAAGGTTTGGTTAAGAGAGAACTAGTGAAACCTTTGCGGAAGATTAAATCTGGCAAGGCGGTGGGTATGGATGGTACTGCAGTAGAATTTATTAAGAAAAGGGGTAACTGTGTTGTCGATAGGTTGGTAAGGATATTCAATGTATGTATGGATCATGGTGAAGTGCCTGAGGAATGGTGAAATGCATGCAGAGTGCCATTGTACAAAGGCAAATGGGATACAGGTGAGTGTTCAAATTACTGAGACATAAGTTTGTTGAGTATTTCTGGGATACTGTATGGGAGGGTATTGACTGAAAGGGTGAAGGCATGTATAGAGAGTCAGATTGGGCAGGAGCAGTGTGATTTCAGAAATGGTAGAGGATGTGTGGATCAGGTGTTTGCTTCGAAGAATGTGTGTGAGAAACACTTAGAAAAAAAGATGGATTTGTATGTAGCATTTATAGATCTGGAGAAGGCATATGAGAGGGTTGATAGAGATGCTTTGTGGAAGGTCATAAGAGTGTATGGTATGGGAGTTAAGTTGCAAGTAGTGAAAAGTTTTTATTAAGGATGTAAGGCATGTGTACAAGTAAGAAAAGAGGAGAGTTACTGGTTCCCAGTGAAGGTTGGTCTGCGGTAGGGATGAGTGAAGTCCCCATGGATGTATAATTTGTTTATGGATGGGGTGGTTGGGGAGGAAAGTGCTAGAGTTTTGGAGAAAACAAGTGGTAAAGAGAGACCCGTATTTAGTGGAAGTTGCTCAGCCGTGTACTGTGTGGTGCGTTTGTTTACTTGATGGAGAACATGGGTGTAGGAGGTCATGTGGTTCGTTTGTTGATCAATACCAGCCACTTGCCAGGATAGCGCTCTCTTTTCTCTCTCTCTCTCTCTCTCTCTCTCTCTCTCTCTCTCTCTCTCTCTCTCTCTCTCTCTCTGCAAGTATACAGGTAATTGGGGATGATAGGGCCTGGGAAGTCAGTTGTTGTTTGCTGATGATACAGCTCTGGTGGCTGATTGAGAGAGAAGCTGCTGAGGCTGGTGACTGAGTTTGGAAAAGTGTGTGAAAAGAGAAAGCTGAGAGTACATGTGAATAAGAGAAAGGTTATTAAGTTCAGTAGGGTGGAGGGACAAGTCAATTGGGATGTAAGTTTAAATGGAAAAGAACTGGAGGAAGTGAAGTGCTTTCAATATCTGGTAGTGGATTTAGCAGCTAATGGAACCATGGAAGCAGAAGTGAGTCATAAGGTGGGGGAGGTGGCGAAGGTTCTGCAAGCGATGAAGAATGTGTAGAAAAAGAGAATGTTATCTCATAGAGCAAAAATGAGTATGTTTGAAGGAATCGTAGTTACAACAATTCTATATGGTTTCAAGGTATGGGCTATACACAGAGTTGCATAGAGGAGGGTGGATTTGTTGTAAATGAAATGTTTCAATACAATATGTGGTTTGTGGTGGTTTGATCTAGTAAGTAATGAAAGGGTAAGAGAAATGTATGGAAATAAAAAGAGGGTGGTTGAGAGGGCAGAAGAAATGGTATGAACATATTTAGAGAATGAGTGAGAAAAGATTGACAAAGAGGATATACGTGTCTGAGGTGAAGGGAAGAAGAAGAAATGGGAGACAAAACTGGAGGGGGAAGGAGAGAGTGAAAAAGATTTTGAGCGATTGGGGCCTGAACATACAGAAGAGTGAAAGGCGTGAAAGGAATGGAGAGAACTGGAAAGATGTGGTATACTGGGGTTGACGTGCTGTCAATGGACTTAACCAAGGCATATGAAACATCTGGAGTAAACCATGGAAAGGTCTGTGGGGCCTGGATGCAGATAGAAAGCTATGAATCTGGCACATTACACATTACAGCTAGAGACTAAGAGTGAACGAATGTGGCCTTTTTTTGTCTGTTCTCCTGGTGCTACCTTACTGAAGCAGGAGATAGTGATGGTTTCCAGTTGGGCAGGGTAGCGCCAGAATGGATGAAGGCAAGCAAGTATGAATATGTACGTGTATATATGTATAAGTCTGTGTATGTGTATGTATGTTGATATGTATATGTATGTACATGTGCGTGTATGGGTGATTACGTGTATGTATGTGTATATGAGTGGATGGGCCATTCTTCATCTGTTTCCTAGTGCTACCTTGCTAAGGTGGAGGGTAGCAATGCTATTTTCTGTGTGACGGGGTAGTGACAGGAATGGATGCAGGCAAGCAAGTATGAATATGTACATGTGTATATATGTATCTGTTTGTATATGTTTCCTGGCACTACGTCACTCACGTGGGAAACAGCAATTAAGTATAATAAAAAAAAATTCTCTATCATCATTATATTGTTACGATCTCCCACGTTAGCGAGGTAGCGCAAAGAAACAGACGAAAGAATGGCCCAACCCACCCACATACACATGTATATACATACACGCCCACACACGCACATATACACACCAATACATTTCAACATATACATACACAGACATATACATACATACACATGTACATATTCATATTTGCTGCCTTCATCCATTCCCGTTGCCACCCCGCTACACATGAAATGGCACTCCCCCCTCCCCCTACGCAAAGAAATAAAATGTTTGACAATGTGTTGTGAGGTGGTTCGACTGAGTAAGCAATGAAAAGGTAAGAGAGATGTATGGTAGTAAAAAGAGTGTGGTTGCGAGAGCAGAAGAGGGTGTACTGAAATGGTTTGGTCACATGGAGAGAATGAGTGAGGAAAGAGTGACAAAGAGGATATATGTGTCAGAGGTGGAGGGAACGTGAAGTGAGAGACCAAATTGGAGGTGAAAGGATATAATGAAAAAGATTTTGAACGATGGGGGCCGGAATATACAGGAGGGTGAAAGATGTGCAAGGAATAGAGTGAATTGGAACAATGTGGTATACCGGGATAGACGTGCTGTCAATGGATTGAATTAGGGCATGTGAAGTGTCTGGAGTAAATCATGTCATGTGTAATGCATCAAAACCACAGCTCCCTTTCCACGTCCAGGCCCCACAAAGCTTTCCATGGTTTACCCCAGATGCTTCACATGACCTGGTTCAATCGATTGACAGCACGTTGACCCTGGAATACCATATTGTTCCAATTCACTCTATTCCTTGCACGCCTCTCACCCTCCTGTATGTTCAAGCACCGATCACTCAAAATCTTTCTTTTTCACTTCATCCTTCCACCTCCAATTTGGTCTCCCACTTCTCATTCCCTCCACCTCTGACACTTATATCCTCTTGGTCAATCTTTCCTCACTCATTCTCTCCATGTGACCAAGCCATTTCAATACACCCTCTTCTGCTCTCTCAACCACACTCTTTTTAATTACCACACATCTCTCTTACCCTTTCATTACTTACTCGATCAAACCAAGTCACACCACATATTGTCCTCAAACATCTCATTTCCAACACATCCACCCTCTTCCACACAACCCTATCTATCACCCATGCCTCACAACCATATAACATTGTTGGAATCACTATTCTTTCAAACATACCCATTTTTGCTCCCTGAGCATCTTGGGTAAACCATGGAAAGTTTTGTGGGGCCTGGATGTGGAAAGGGAGCTGTGGTTTTGGTGCATTATTACATGACAGATAGAGCCTGAGTGTAAACGAATGTAGCCTTGTCTTTTCCTAGCGCTACATCGCACACATGCGGGGGGGAGGGGGTTGTTATTTCATGTGTGGCGGGGATGGCAATGGGAATGAATAAAGGCAGACAGTATGAATTATGTACATGTGTATATATGTATATGTCTGTGTGTATGTATATGTATACATTGAGATATACAGGTATATATATTTGCGGGTGTGGACATGTGTATGTGGGTAGGTTGGGCCACTCTTTTGTCTGTTCCCTTGCGCTACCTTGCTAACACGGGAGACAGCAACAAAGTAAAATAACTAAATAAATTATAAATATCCCTGGGGATAGGGGAGAAAGAATACTTCTCACGTATTCCCTGCATGTCAAAGAAGGCGACTAAAAGGGGAGGGAGCGGGGGCTGGAAATCCTCCCCTCTTGTTTTTTTTTTCAATTTTCCAAAAGAAGGAACAGAGAAGGGGGTCAGGTGAGGATGTTCCCTCAGAGGCCCAGTCCTCTGTTCTTAACGCTACCTTGCTGATGCGGGAAATGGCGAATATTTTGAAAAAAAAAAAATATATATATATATTTTCATTATCATTATTATTATTTTGCTTTGTCGCTGTCTCCCACGTCAGTGAGGTAGCGCAAGGAAACAGACAAAAGAATGGCCCAACCCACCCACATACACATGTATATACATACACATCCACACACGCAAAATATTTTATTTTTATTATACTTTGTCGCTGTCTCCCGCGTTTGCGAGGCAGCGCAAGGAAACAGACGAAAGAAATGGCCCAACCCACCCCCATACACATGTATATACATACGCCCACATACGCAAATATACATACCTACACAGCTTTCCATGGTTTACCCCAGACGCTTCACATGCCTTGATTCAATCCACTGACAGCACGTCAACCCCGGCTATACCACATCGCTCCAATTCACTCTATTCCTTGCCCTCCTTTCACCCTCCTGCATGTTCAGGCCCCGATCACACAAAATCTTTTTCACTCCATCTTTCCACCTCCAATTTGGTCTCCCTCTTCTCCTCGTTCCCTCCACCTCCGACACATATATCCTCTTGGTCAATCTTTCCTCATTCATTCTCTCCATGTGACCAAACCACTTCAAAACACCCTCTTCTGCTCTCTCAACCACGCTCTTTTTATTTCCACACATCTCTCTTCCCCTTACGTTACTCACTCGATCAAACCACCTCACACCACACATTGTCCTCAAACATCTCATTTCCAGCACATCCATCCTCCTGCGCACAACTCTATCCATAGCCCACGCCTCGCAACCATACAACATTGTTGGAACCACTATTCCTTCAAACATACCCATTTTTGCTTTCCGAGATAATGTTCTCGACTTCCACACATTCTTCAAGGCCCCCAGAATTTTCGCCCCCTCCCCCACCCTATGATCCACTTCCGCTTCCATGGTTCCATCCGCTGCCAGATCCACTCCCAGATATCTAAAACACTTCACTTCCTCCAGTTTTTCTCCATTCAAACTCACCTCCCAATTGACTTGACCCTCAACCCTACTGTACCTAATAACCTTGCTCTTATTCACATTTACTCTTAACTTCCTTCTTCCACACACTTTACCAAACTCAGTCACCAGCTTCTGCAGTTTCTCACATGAATCAGCCACCAGCGCTGTATCATCAGCGAACAACAACTGACTCACTTCCCAAGCTCTCTCATCCCCAACAGACTTCATACTTGCCCCTCTTTCCAAAACTCTTGCATTTACCTCCCTAACAACCCCATCCATAAACAAATTAAACAACCATGGAGACATCACACACCCCTGCCTGCAAACCTACATTCACTGAGAACCAATCACTTTCCTCTCTTCCTACACGTACACATGCCTTACATCCTCGATAAAAACTTTTCACTGCTTCTAACAACTTTCCTCCCACACCATATATTCTTAATACCGTCCACAGAGCATCTCTATCAACTCTATCATATGCCTTCTCCAGATCCATAAATGCTACATACAAATCCATTTGCTTTTCTAAGTATTTCTCACATACATTCTTCAAAGCAAACACCTGATCCACACATCCTCTACCACTTCTGAAACCACACTGCTCTTCCCCAATCTGATGCTCTGTACATGCCTTCACCCTCTCAATCAATACCCTCCCATATAATTTACCAGGAATACTCAACAAACTTATACCTCTGTAATTTGAGCACTCACTCTTATCCCCTTTGCCTTTGTACAATGGCACTATGCACGCATTCCGCCAATCCTCAGGCACCTCACCATGAGTCATACATACATTAAATAACCTTACCAACCAGTCAACAATACAGTCACCCCCTTTTTTAATAAATTCCACTGCAATACCATCCAAACCTGCTGCCTTGCCGGCTTTCATCTTCCGCAAAGCTTTCACTACCTCTTCTCTGTTTACCAAATCATTTTCCCTAACCCTCTCACTTTGCACACCACCTCGACCAAAACACCCTATATCTGCCACTCTATCATCAAACACATTCAACAAACCTTCAAAATACTCACTCCATCTCCTTCTCACATCACCACTACTTGTTATCACCTCCCCATTTGCGCCCTTCACTGAAGTTCCCATTTGCTCCCTTGTCTTACGCACTTTATTTACCTCCTTCCAGAACATCTTTTTATTCTCCCTAAAATTTAATGATACTCTCTCACCCCAACTCTCATTTGCCCGTTTTTTTCACCTCTTGCACCTTTCTCTTGACCTCCTGTCTCTTTCTTTTATACATCTCCCACTCAATTGCATTTTTTCCCTGCAAAAATCGTCCAAATGCCTCTCTCTTCTCTTTCACTAATACTCTTACTTCTTCATCCCACCACTCACTACCCTTTCTAATCAACCCACCTCCCACTCTTCTCATGCCACAAGCATCTTTTGCGCAATCCATCACTGATTCCCTAAATACATCCCATTCCTCCCCCACTCCCCTTACTTTCATTGTTCTCACCTTTTTCCGTTCTGTACTCAGTCTCTCCTGGTACTTCCTCACACAGGTCTCCTTCCCAAGCTCACTTACTCTCACCACCCTCTTCACCCCAACATTCACTCTTCTTTTCTGAAAACCCATACAAATCTTCACCTTAGCCTCCACAAGATAATGATCAGACATCCCTCCAGTTGCACCTCTCAGCACATTAACATCCAAAAGTCTCTCTTCAGCACGCCTGTCAATTAACACGTAATCCAATAACGCTCTCTGGCCATCTCTCCTACTTACATAAGTATACTTATGTATATCTCGCTTTTTAAACCAGGTATTCCCAATCATCAGTCCTTTTTCAGCACATAAATATACAAGCTCTTCACCATTTCCATTTACAACACTGAACACCCCATGTATACCAATTATTCCCTCAACTGCCACATTACTCACCTTTGCATTCAAATCACCCATCACTATAACCCGGTCTCGTGCATCAAAACCACTAACACACTCATTCAGCTGCTCCCAAAACACTTGCCTCTCATGATCTTTCTTCTCGTGCCCGGGTGCATATGCACCAATAATCACCCACCTCTCTCCATCAACTTTCAGTTTTACCCATATTAATCGAGAATTTACTTTCTTACATTCTATCACATACTCCCACAACTGTTTCAGGAGTATTGCTACTCCTTCCCTTGCTCTTGTCCTCTCACTAACCCCTGACTTTACTCCCCAGACATTCCCAAACCACTCTTCCCCTTTACCCTTGAGCTTCGTTTCACTCAGAGCCAAAACATCCAGGTTCCTTTCCTCAAACATACTACCTATCTCTCCTTTTTTCACATCTTGGTTACATCCACACACATTTAGGCACCCCACTCTGAGCCTTCGAGGAGGATGAGCACTCCCCGCGTGACTCCTTCTTCTGTTTCCCATTTTAGAAAGTTAATACAAGGAGGGGAGGATTTCTGGCCCCCCGCTCCCGTCCCCTCTAGTCGCTTTCTACGACACGCGAGGAATACGTGGGAAGTATTCTTTCACCCCTATCCCCAGGGATAATATACATATATATATACATATACACATACACACACATACACATACATACGCACATATACACACACACACACATACATATATATACATATGAAAAATGTAAGAAACAATTTAGAAAACTGAAACTTCTAGCTTGAAATGAATGAAAAAAATGAATGTCACATAATGGTTCAACCTCTGGCTATGGAAAAAGGAAATGTATAATTTATTTACACAAACGTCAATAGCAGTTCTCATCAATTTAACCACTGTATCAATAAGCTTCAATGTCTAAGCTACATTTTTTCCAATTTCACTATTTTCTTGTCAAAACACCATGTATGAAAACTATCACTCCAGTAACACAACTATAAACATTTACTTCCCCTTTAAAAAAGGTTCTGGGGAAGTAAAATATACATACCTATACATCTCAATGTTTTTTTTTTTTTTTTTTTTTTTTTTTTATACTTTGTCGCTGTCTCCCGCGTTTGCGAGGTAGCGCAAGGAAACAGACGAAAGAAATGGCCCCCCCCCCCCATACACATGTACATACACACGTCCACACACGCAAATATACATACCTACACATATATATATACATATATATATATACACACACAGACATATACATATATACACATGTACATAATTCATATTCTGCCTTTAATCATTCCCATCGCCACACATGGAATAACATCCCCCTCAATACTCATGTGTGCGAGGTAGCGCTAGGAAAAGACAACAAAGGCCACATTCATTCACACTCAGTCTCTAGCTGTCATGTAATAATGCACCGAAACCACAGCTACCTTCCACGTCCAGGCCCCATAGAACTTTCCATGGTTTACCCAAGACACTTCACATGCCCTGTTTCAATCCATTGACAGCACTTTGACCCAGGTATACCACAGCGTTCCAATTCACTCTATTCCTTACACGCCTTTCATCCTCCTGCATGTTCAGGCCCCGATCACTCAAAATCTTTTTCACTCCATCTTTCCACCTCCAATTTGGTCTCCCACTTCTCCTTGTTCCCTCCACCTCCGACACATATATCCTCTTGGTCAATCTTTCCTCACTCATTCCCTCCATGTGACCAAACCATTTCAAAACACCCTCGTCTGCTCTCTCAACCACACTCTTTTTATTACCCTATTATAACTAACTCGATCAAACCACCTCACACCACATATTGTCCTCAAACATCTCATTTCCAGCACATCCACCCTCCTCTGCACAACTCTATCTATAGCCCACGCCTCACAACCAAATAACATCGTTGGAACCACTATTCCTTCAAACATACCCATTTTTGCTTTCTGAGATAATGTTCTCGACCCACACATTCTTCAACGCTCCCAGAACTTTGGCCCCCTCCCCCACCTTATGATTCACTTCCGCTTCCATGGTTTCATCCGCTGCCAAATCCACTCCCAGATATCTAAAACACTTCACTTCCTCCAGTTTTTCTCCATTCAAACTTACCTCCCAATTGACATGATTGGTGCATGAGAGAGAACTTTGGATGTTAATGTGCTGAGAGGTGCAACTGGAAGGATGTCTGATCATTATCTTGTGGAGGTAAAGGGGAAGATTTGTAGAGGTTTTCAGAAGGGAGAATGTTGGGGTGAAGGGAGTGGTGAGAGTAAGTGAGCTTGGGAAAGAGACTTGTGTGAGGAAGTACCAGGAGGGACTGAGTACAGAATGGAAAAAGGTGAGAACAAAGGACGTAAGGGGAGTGGGGGAGGAATGGCATGTATTTAGGGAAGCAGTGATGGCTTGCGCAAAAGATGCTTGTGGCATGAGAAGCGTGGGAGGTGGGCAGATTAGAAAGGGTAGTGAGTGGTGGGATGAAGAAGCAAGATTATTAGTGAAAGAGAAGAGAGAGGCATTTGGACAATTTTTGCAGGTAAATAATGCAATTGACTAGGAGATGTATAAAAGAAACAGGCAAGAGGTCAAGAGAAAGGTGCAGGAGGTGAAAAAGAAGGCAAATGAGAGTTGGGGTGAGAGAGTATCATTAAATATTAGGGAGAATAAAAAGATGTTTTGGAAAGAGGTAAATAAAGTGTGTAAGACAAGGGAGCAAATGGGAACTTCAGTGAAGGGGGCTAATGGGAGGTGATAACAAATAGTGTGATGTGAGAAGGAGATGGAGTGAGTATTTTGAAGGTTTGTTGAATGTGTTTGATGATAGAGTGGCAGATATAGGGTGTTTCAGTCGAGGTGGTGTGCAAAGAGAGGGCTAGGGAGAATGATTTGGTAAACACAGAAGAGATAGTAAAAGCTTTGCGGAAGATGAAAGCCGGCAAGGCAGCAGGTTTTGGATGGTATTGCAGTGGAATTAATTAAAAAAGGGGGTGACTGTATTGTTGATTGGATGGTAAGGTTATTTAATGTATGTACGACTCATGGTGAGGTGCTTGAGGATTGGCGGAATACTTGTATAGTGCCATTGTACAAAGGCAAGGGGTATAAGAGTGAGTGCTCAAATTACAGAGGTACAAGTTTGTTGAGTATTCCTGGTAAATTATATGGGAGGTTATTGATTGAGAGGGTGAAGGCATGTACAGAGCATCAGATTGGGGAAGAGCAGTGTGGTTTCAGAGGTGGTAGAGGATGTGTGGATCAGGTGTTTGCTTTGAAGAATGTATGTGAGAAATACTTAGAAAAGCAAATGGATTTGTATGTAGCATTTATGGATCTGGAGAAGGCATATGATAGAGTTGATAGAGTTGATAGAGACGCTCTGTGGAAGGTACTAAGAATATATGGTGTGGGAAGCAAGTTGTTAGAAGCAGTGAAAAGTTTTTATCGAGGATGTAAGGCATGTGTATGTGTAGGAAGAGAGGAAAGTGATTGGTTCTCAGTGAATGTAGGTTTGCGGCAAGGGTGTGTGATGTCTCCATGGTTGTTTAATTTGTTTATGGATGGGGTTGTTAGGGAGGTGAATGCAAGAGTTTTGGAAAGAGGGGCAAGTATGCAGTCTGTTGGGATGAGAGAGCTTGGGAAGTGAGTCAATTGTTGTTCGCTGATGATACAGCACTGGTGGCTGATTCATGTGAGAAACTGCAGAAGCTGGTGACTGAGTTTGGTAAAGTGTGTGGAAGAAGAAAGTTAAGAGTAAATGTGAATAAGAGCAAGGTTATTAGGTACAGTAGGGTTGAGGGTCAAGTCAATTGGGAGGTAAGTTTGAATGGAGAAAAACTGGAGGAAGTAAAGTGTTTTAGATATCTGGGAGTGGATCTGGCAGTGGATGGAACCATGGAAGTGGAAGTGAATCATAGGGTAGGGAGGGGGCGAAAATCCTGGGAGCCTTGAAGAATGTGTGGAAGTCGAGAACATTATCTCTGAAAGCAAAAATGGGTATGTTTAAAGGAATAGTGGTTCCAACAATGTTGTATGGTTGCGAGGCGTGGGCTATGGATAGAGTTGTGTGCAGGAGGAAGGATGTGCTGGAAATGAGATGTTTGAGGACAATATGTGGTGTGAGGTGGTCTGATCGAGTAAGTAATGCAAGGGTAAGAGAGATGTGTGGAAATAAAAAAGAGTGTGGTTGAGAGAGCAGAAGAGGGTGTTTTGAAATGGTTTGGGCACATGGAGAGAATGAGTGAGGAAAGATTGACCAAGAGGATATATGTGTCGGAGGTGGAGGGAACGAGAAGTGGGAGACCAAATTGGAGGTGGAAAGATGGAGTGAAAAAGATTTTGAGTGATCAGGGCCTGAACATTAGGGTGAAAGGCGGGCAAGGAATAGAGTGAATTGGATCGATGTGGTATACCGGGGTCAAAGTGCTGTCAATGGATTGAATCAGGGCATGTGAAGCGTCTGGGGTAAACCATGGAAAGTTCTGTGGGGCCTGGATGTGGAAAGGGAGCTGTGGTTTCGGGCATTATAACATGACAGCTAGAGACTGAGCCTTTGTTGTCTTTTCCTAGCGCTACCTCGCATACATGAGGGGGGAGGGGGATGTTATTCCATGTGTGGCGAGGTGGCGATGGGAATAAATAAACGCAGACAGTATGAATTATGTACATGTGTGATGTGTGGTGGTAAAAAGAGGGTGGTTGAGAGAGCAGAAGGGGTGTTTTGGAAAATGGTTTGGTCACGTGGAGAGAACGAGTGAGGAAAGATTGACAAAGAGGATATATGTGTCAGATGTGGAGGGAATGAGAAGTGGAAGACCAAATTGGAGGTGGAAAGATGGAGTGAAAAAGATTTTGAGTGATCAGGGCCTTAACATGCAGGGGGGTGAAAGGCGTGCAAGGAATAGAGTGACTTGGAACGATGTGGTATACCGGGGTCGACGTGCTGTCAATGGATTGAACCAGGGCATGTGAAGCATCTGGAGTAAACCTTGGAAAGTTCTGTGGGGCCTGGATGTGGAAAGGGAGCTGTGGTTTCCACAGCACAAGACCGGGTTATAGTGATGGGTGATCTGGATGCAAAGGTGAGTAATGTGGTAGTTAAAGGAATAATTGGTGTACATGGGGTGTTCAGTGTTGTAAATGGAAATGGTGAAGAGCTTGTAGATTTATTTGCTGAAAAAGGACTGGTGATTGGGAATACCTGGTTTGAAAAGAGAGATATACATAGGTATATGTATGTAAGTAGGAGAGATGGCCAGAGAGCATTATTGGATAACGTGTTATTCGATAGACGCGCAAAAGAGACTCTTCTGGATGTTAATGTGCTGAGAGGTGCAACTGGAGGGATGTCTGATCATTATCTAGTGGAGGCAAAGGTGAAGATTTGTAGAGGTTTTCAGAAAAGAAGAGAGAATGTTGGGGTGAAGAGAGTGGTGAGAGTGAGCAAGCTTGGGAAGGAGACTTGTGTGAGGAAGTACCAGGAGAGACTGAGTACAGAATGGAAAAAGGTGAGAACAAAGGACATAAGGGGAGTGGGGGAGGAATGGCATGTATTTAGGGAAGCAGTGATGGGTTGCGCAAAAGATGCTTGTGGCATGAGAAGCATGGGAGGTGGGCAGATTAGAAAGGGTAGTGAGTGGTGGGATGAAGAAGTAAGATTGTTGGTGAAAGAGAAGAGAGATGTTTGGACAATTTTGCAGGGAAATATTGCAAATGACTAGGAGATGTATAAAAGAAAGAGGCAGGAGGTCAAGAGAAAGGTGCAAGAGGTGAAAAAGAGGGCAAATGAGAGTTGGGGTGAGAGAGTATCATTAAATTTTAGGGAGAATATAATGATCTTTTGGAAGGAGGTAAATAAGGTGCGTAAGACAAGGGAACAAATCAAACTTCAGTGAAGGGGGCTAATGGGGAGGTGAAAACAAGTAGTGGAGATGTGAGGAGATGGAGTGAGTATTTTGAAGGTTTGTTGATAAGAGTGGTGGGTATAGGGTGTTTTGGTCGAGGTGGTGTGCAAAGTGAGAGGGTTAGGGAGAATGATTTGGTAAACAGAGAAGAGAGAGTAAAAGCTTTGCAGAAGATGAAAGCTGGCAAGGCAGGGAGTTTGGATGTCATTGCTGTGGAATTTATCAAAAAAGGGGTGACTGTATTGTTGACTGGTTGGTAAGGTCATCTAATGTATGTATGACTCATGGTGAGGTGCTTGAGGATTGGCGGAATGCTTGCATAGTGCCATTGTACAAAGGCAAAGTGGTTAAAAGTGAGCGCTCAAATTACAGAGGTATAAGTTTGTTGAGAATTCCTGGTAAATTATATGTGAGGGTATTGATTGAGATGGTGAAGGCAGGTACAGAGCATCAGATTGGAAAAGAGCAATGTGGTTTCAGAAGTGGTAGAGGATGTGTGGATCAGGTGTTTGCTTTGAAGAATGTATGTGAGAAATATTTAGAAAAGCAAATGGATTTGTATGCAGCATTTATGGATCTGAAGAAGGCATATGATAGAGTTGATAGAGATGCTCTGTGGAAGGTATTAAGAATATATGGTGTGGGAGGCAAGTTGTTAGAAGCAGTGAAAAGTTTTTATCGAGGATGTAAGGCATGTGTACGTGTAGGAAGAGAGGAAAGCGATTGGTTCTCAGTGCATGTTGGTTTGCAGCAGGGGTGTGTGATGTCTCCATGGTTGTTCTAATTTGTTTATGGATGGGGTTGTTAGGGAGGTGATTGCAAGTTTTGGAAAGAGGGGTAAGTATGCAGTCTGTAGCGGATGAGAGAGCTTGGGAAGCGAGTCAGTTGTTGTTCAATGATGATACAGCGCTGGTGGCTGATTTGTGTGAGAAACTGCAGAAGCTGGTAACTAAGTTTGGAAAAAGCGTGTGAAAGAAGAAAGCTGAGAGTAAATGTGAATAACAGCAAGGTTATTACGTACAGTAGGGTTGGGGGACAAGTTAACTGGGAGGTACGTTTGAATGGAGAAAAACTGGAGAAAGTGAAGTGTTCTAGACATCTGGGAGTGGATTTGGCAGCGGATGGAACCATGGAAGTGGAAGTGAATCATAGGGTGGGGTAGGGGGCTGGGGGAGGGGGCGAAAGTTGTGGGAGCATTGAAGAATGTGTGAGAGTCAAGAATATTGTCTTGGAAAGCACAAATGGGTATGTTTGAAGGATTAGTGGTTCCAACAATGTTATATGGCTGCAAGGCTTGGGCTATAGATAGAGTTGTGCGGAGGAGGGTGGATGTGCTGGAAATGAGATGTTTGAGGACAATATGTGGTGTGAGGTGGTTTGATCGAGTAGATAATAATAGGGTAAAGAGAGATGTGTGGTAATAAAAAGAGTGTGCTTGAGAGAGCAGAAGAGGGTGTTTTGAAATTGTTTGGTCACATGAAGAGAATGAGTGAAGAAAGATTGACATAGAGGATATATGAGTCAGAGGTGGAGGGAATGAGGATAAGTGGGAGACCAAATTGTAGGTGGAAAGATGGAGTGAAAAACATTCTGAGTAATCGGGACCTGAAAATGAAGTAAGGTGAAAGGTGTGCAAGGACTAGAGTGAACTGGAACGATGTGGTATACCAGGGTTGCCTGGATGTGTAAAGGGAGCTGTGGTTTCAGTGCATTATTCATGACAGCTAGAGACTGAGTGTGAACGAATCTGGCCTTTGTTGTCTTTTCCTAGTGCTACCTCGTGCACATGCGGGGAGAGAGGGATGATATTTCATGTGTGGCGGGGTGGCGATGGGAATGAATAAAGGCAGACAGTATGAATCATGTACACGTGTATATATGTATATGTCTGTGTGTATTTATATGTATACGTTGAGATGCATAGGTATGTATATTTGCGTGTGTGGACACGTATGTATATATATGTGTATGTAGGTCGGTTGAGCAATTCTTTCGTCTGTTTCCTTGCGCTACCTCGCTAACGCAGGAGACAGCGACAAAGCAAAATAAATAAAAATAATATTCATATATATATATATATATATATATATATATATATATATATATATATATATATATATATATATATATATATATATATTTTCTTTCGTACTATTCGCCATTTCCTGCGATAGCAAGGTATATATATATATATATATATATATATATATATATATATATATATATATATATATATTTTTTTTTTTATTATACTTTGTCGCTGTCTCCCGCGTTTGCGAGGTAGCGCAAGGAAACAGACGAAAGAAATGGCCCAACCCCCCCCCATACACATGTATATACATACGATCACACACGCAAATATACATACCTATGCATCTCAACGTATACATATATATATATATATTTGGTAAACAGAGAAGAGGTAGTAAAAGCTTTGCGGAAGATGAAAGCCGGCAAGGCAGCAGGTTTGGATGGTATTGCAGTGGAATTTATTAAAAAAGGGGGTGACTGTATTATTGACTGGTTGGTAAGGTTATTTAATGTATGTATGACTCATGGTGAGGTGCCTGAGGATTGGTGGAATGCGTGCATAGTGCCAATGTACAAAGGCAAAGGGGATAAGAGTGAGTGCTCAAATTACAGAGGTATAAGTTTGTTGAGTATTCCTGGTAAAGTATATGGGAGGGTATTGATTGAGAGGGTGAAGGCATGTACTGAGCACCAGATTGGGGAAGAGCAGTGCGGTTTCAGAAGTGGTAGAGGATGTGTGGATCAGGTGTTTGCTCTGAAGAATGTATGCGAGAAATACTTAGAAAAGCAAATGGATTTGTATGTAGCATTTATGGATCTGGAGAAGGAATATGATAGAGTTGATAGAGATGCTCTGTGGAAGGTATTAAGAATATATAGTGTGGGAGGCAAGTTGTTAGAAGCAGTGAAAAGTTTTTATCGAGGATGTAAGGCATGCGTACGTGTAGGAAGAGAGGAAAGTGATTGGTTCTCAGTGAATGTAGGTTTGCGGCAGGGGTGTGTGATGTCTCCATGGTTGTTTAATTTGTTTATGGATGGGGTTGTTAGGGAGGTGAATGCAAGAGTTTTGGAAAGAGGGGCAAGTATAAAGTCTGTTGTGGATGAGAGAGCTTGGGAAGTGAGTCAATTGTTGTTCGCTGATGATACAGCGCTGGTGGCTGATTCATGTGAGAAACTGCAGAAGCTGGTGACTGAGTTTGGTAAAGTGTGTGAAAGAAGAAAGTTAAGAGTAAATGTGAATAAGAGCAAGGTTATTAGGTACAGTAGGGTTGAGGGTCAAGTCAACTGGGAGGTGAGTTTGAATGGAGAAAAACTGGAGGAAGTTAAGTGTTTTAGATATCTGGGAGTGGATCTGGCAGTGGATGGAACCATGGAAGCGGAAGTGGATCATAGGGTGGGGGAGGGGGCGAAAATTCTGGGAGCCTTGAAGAATGTGTGGAAGTTGAGAACATTATCTCGGAAAGCAAAAATGGGTATGTTTGAAGGAATAGTGGTTCCAACAATGTTTTACGGTTGCGAGGCGTGGGCTATGGATAGAGTTGTGCGCAGGAGGATGGATGTGCTGGAAATGAGATGTTTGAGGACAATATGTGGTGTGAGGTGGTTTGATCGAGTAAGTAATGCAAGGGTAAGAGAGATGTGTGGAAATAAAAAAGAGCGTGGTTGAGAGAGCAGAAGAGGGTGTTTTGAAATGGTTTGGGCACATGGAGAGAATGAGTGAGGAAAGATTGACCAAGAGGATATATGTGTCGGAGGTGGAGGGAACGAGGAGAAGTGGGAGACCAAATTGGAGGTGGAAAGATGGAGTGAAAAAGATTTTGTGTGATCGGGGCTTGAACATGCAGGAGGGTGAAAGGAGGGCAAGGAATAGAGTGAATTGGATCGATGTGGTATACCGGCGTTGACGTGCTGTCAGTGGATTGAATCAGGGCATGTGAAGCGTCTGGGGTAAACCATGGAAAACTGTGTAGGTATGTATATTTGTGTGTGTGGACGTATGTATATACATGTGTATGGGGGTGGGTTGGTCCATTTCTTTCGTCTGTTTCGTTGCGCTACCTAACAAACGTGGGAGACAGCGACAAAGCAAAAATATATATATATATATATATATATATATATATCTGTTTCCCATTTAAGTTAAGAAAAAAAAAAAAATACGAGGGGAGGATTTCTGGCCCCCCGCTCCCGTCCCCTCTAGTCGCTTTCTACGACACGCGAGGAATGCGTGGGAAGTATTCTTTCACGCCTATCCCCAGGGATAATATACATATATATACACACACACACACACACATACACACACACACGCACATACACACACACACACATACATACACTTCTGCAGTTTCTCCCATGAATCAGCCACCAGCGCTGTATCATCAGCGAACAACAACTGACTCACTTCCCAAGCTCTCTCATCCACAACAGACTTCATACTTGCCCCTCTTTCCAAAACTCTTGCATTCACCTCCCTAACAACCCCATCCATAAACAATATATATATATATATATATATATATATATATATATATATATATATATATATATATATATATATATATATATGTATTATCCCTGGGGATAGGGGATTAAGAATACTTCCCACGTATTCCCTGCGTGTCGTAGAAGGCGACTAAAAGGGGAGGGAGCGGGGGCTGGAAATCCTCCCCTCTCATTTTTTTTTTAATTTTCCAAAAGAAGGAACAGAGAATTGGGCCAGGTGAGGGTATTCCCTCAAAGGCCCAGTCCTCTATTCTTAATGCTACCTCGCTAACGCGGGAAATGGCGAATAGTTTAAAAGGAAAAGAAAGATATATATATATATATATATATATATTATATGGTGGTGTGCAAAGTGAGAGGGTTAGGGAAAATGATTTGGTAAACAGAGAAGAGGTAGTAAAAGCTTTGCGGAAGATGAAAGCCGGCAAGGCAGCAGGTTTGGATGGTATTGCAGTGGAATTTATCAAAAAAGGGGGTGACTGTATTGTTGACTGGTTGGTAAGGTTATTTAATGTATGTATGACTCATGGTGAGGTGCCTGAGGATTGGCGGAATGCTTGCATAGTGCCATTGTACAAAGGCAAAGGGGATAAGAGTGAGTGCTCAAATTACAGAGGTATAAGTTTGTTGAGTATTCCTGGTAAATTATATGGGAGGATATTGATTGAGAGGGTGAAGGCATGTACAGAGCATCAGATTGGGGAAGAGCAGTGTGGTTTCAGAAGTGGTAGAGGATGTGTGGATCAGGTGTTTGCTTTGAAGAATGTATGTGAGAAATACTTAGAAAAGCAAATGGATTTGTATGTAGCATTTATGGATCTGGAGAAGGCATATAATAGAGTTGATAGAGATGCTCTGTGGAAGGTATTAAGAATATATGGTGTGGGAGGCAAGTTGTTAGAAGCCGTGAAAAGTTTTTATCGAGGATGTAAGGCATGTGTACGTGTAGGAAGAGAGGAAAGTGATTGGTTCTCAGTGAATGTAGGTTTGCGGCAGGGGTGTGTGATGTCTCCATGGTTGTTTACTTTGTTTATGGATGGGGTTGTTAGGGAGGTGAATGCAAGAGTTTTGGAAAGAGGGGCAAGTATGAAGTCTGTTGGGGATGAGAGAGCTTGGGAAGTGAGTCAGTTGCTGTTCGCTGATGATACAGCACTGGTGGCTGATTCATGTGAGAAACTGTAGAAGCTGGTGACTGAGTTTGGTAAAGTGTGTGAAAGAAATAAGTTAAGAGTAAATGTGAATAAGAGCAAGGTTATTAGGTACAGTAGGGTTGAGGGTCAAGTCAATTGGGAGGTGAGTTTGAATGGAGAAAAACTGGAGGAAGTGAAGTGTTTTAGATATCTGGGAGTGGATCTGGCAGCGGATGGAACCATGGAAGTGGAAGTGGATCATAGGGTGGGGGAGGGGGCGAAAATTCTGGGAGCCTTGAAGAATGTGTGGAAGTCGAGAACATTATCTCGGAAAGCAAAAATGGGTATGTTTGAAGAAATAATGGTTCCAACGATGTTGTATGGTTGCGAGGCTTGGCCTATGGATAGAGTTGTGCGCAGGAGGATGGATGTGCTGGAAATGAGATGTTTGAGGACAATGTGTGGTGTGAGGTGGTTTGATCGAGTAAGTAACGTAAGGGTAAGAGAGATGTGTGGAAATAAAAAGAGCGTGGTTGAGAGAGCAGAAGAGGGTGTTTTGAAATGGTTCGGGCACATGGAGAGAATGAGTGAGGAAAGATTGACCAAGAGAATATATGTGTCGGAGGTGGAGGGAACGAGGAGAAGAGGGAGACCAAATTGAAGGTGGAAAGATGGAGTGAAAAAGATTTTGTGTGATCGGGGCCTGAACATGCAGGAGGGTGAAAGGAGGGCAAGGAATAGAGTGAATTGGAGTGATGTGGTATACCGGGGTTGACGTGCTGTCAGTGGATTGAATCAAGGCATGTGAAGCGTCTGGGGTAAACCATGGAAAGCTGTGTAGGTATGTATATGTGCGTGTGTGGACGTATGTATATACATGTGTATGGGGGTGGGTTGGGCCATTTCTTTTGTCTGTTTCCTTGCGCTACCTCGCAAACACGGGAGACAGCGACAAAGCAAAAAAAAAAAATATATATATATATATATATATATATATATATATATATATATATATATATATATATATATATCCCTGAGGATAGGGAAGAAAGAATAGTTCCCACGCATTCCCTGTGTATCGTAAAAGGCGACTAAAAGAGGAGGGAGCGGGGGCTGGAAATCCTCCCGTTTTTTTTTTTAATTTTCCAAAAGAAGGAACAGAGAAGGGGGCCAGGTGAGGATGTTCCCTCAGAGGCCCAGTCCTCTGTTCTTAACACTAGTTTGCTGATGCGGGAAATGGCGAAGTTTGAAAAAAAAAAAAATATCCCTAATGAGTCTAAGGGGAATAATGAAACACTTTAAGTTCCCAAGTGCACTTTCGTGTAATAATCACATCATCAGGGGAGACACAAAAGAGAAATATAAGTCAGTTGATATACATTGAAGAGACGAAGCTGGCATGCCATTTGGTAAACGTAATTGTTTTGGACATATATATATATATATATATATATATATATATATATATATATATATATGTGTGTGTGTGTGTGTGTTGATGGGCATTTATGTATATACATATATATGTGTGTATGAGTGGAAGGGCCTGGTGTTATCTCACTGACACAAGAAACTGATTATGTATAATAATAGTAATAACAATAACAATATATATTCATTATCTATATTTATATATTCCTATGAGCCCAGGGGGGGGGGGGGGGAATGAAACACGATAAGTTCCCAAGTGCACTTTCATGTAATAATCACATCATTACTTTTACCCAACTTTTACCTAAATCAAGAAAGCCCCTCCCCCAACTGAAGGTATGCAGTAATATATTAATGCTAATATATTAATCCTCATTTTTCATGGTAAGGCGAGTACATCCTCTCCCTGAGGATATCTAAGACCACAGTACACAATGAAATACTCGATGTAACATACCCTCATTGTATATCACTTCAACTAAGCAAGAGGATTTCACTCGAGCATTTCCTCCAAATCCATGCTATTTCTATGGTGCCCTAAAGTGAAACTTTACTGTTATTTAACAACACATTTTCTCTCATCTTCAAAGCCTTTTCCATCAACTATAATACTGTGAAACTTATTTCAAAGTCTGTTTGACTGATGGTTGTATTACACTTAGTGATTTTCAGGGATGTTCCCAAGTTCAAACTGCCTTACCTGAATGATAAAACTTTACCAGCACACTATCAAACACAAATCTAGGTAAGGTTTCTGATAGTCTATAATCTTAAAAACTTCACTGTTCGTTTAAGCATTTCCTTGACCTCCATTGCTCCATCCCCAAAAGTAATTCACAACTGAGGGGTCAAGAAAAATTACTTAGAATCTTGTAGTCTTTAACGTCCTAAAATTACACTATGATACCGCATGACGAATCCATATTTGTACACTGTTGTAGGGCACTAGTCAGGCGGCATCCTAAAACTAATTACAAGTGCCTTAAGGAGCACACTAGGGTAGGTTTCGGAAATTAGCTAATACAAAACTGAAATTTTAAAATTCCTGTCCAATTTAATCTTGATTTGAAAAATCCTTATCTTAACTTCAAAAGAAGTATTTAAGACATGAAAACTAAAACTTCATGAAAAAGTACAAAACATCCAACTTTGTTCTTTCCTAGAGTCTCCATATTAGGTAACAATGATTTATGACAACACAAAGTCGTCCATAATGTTGGTCCTCCAGCCAACTTGCTCACTGCTCAATGTATCCCAAAAATGGAAACAATATTCAACATCTCAACATTATCCGACAAACATATACGGCATCACTGTCTTGTACTTAACTAATAGTGTGAAGCAGGAGAAATTCTACAAAACACTTATTCAGCCCTTCTCATCGAGAACATAATCCACATTGAGGTAAAGCACCTTTAAGGTTTAAATGAAATGATAGTACAATATCCTATATAGAAATGAATTTTCAAGCTATATCAAAAACAGTCATCTAGAATAGATCTGACTTCTGAAAAATGGGATAATTCATCATAACATCTTTCACTGCGTAAAAATTTTAAAAAGATGTTTTTGACATTTGCATCAAGAGACTCCACTATAATCAAAATAAAATCAAAATCACCAAGGAAATATCTAAAAATAAAAAAGCCTACACTAGAATTTACTTTTTAAATGTTATAAGCAAAGAATTTGAAAACATGCCCTATATAAATTGCAATGAAACTATTTTGGCATGCCACAGATTTGTCGAAACTATATATTCATCCAAAGAACTATTTTCCTGCTGATTCTTTTTCAAGTACAGTGTATCTAACATTATACCTACCCTATTTTGTCTCTTGATAGCCATAGATATGTCCTGCCTGCCAGGTATTTAACGTAACTAGTGCAACTGTAACAAGTTAATGTCTAAATAATGGTTGTAATGCTATTCTGCAACAGTTTTACACCTTTGTTTGAACTATGCTGCCACTTGGGAGATGGTCTTGTTTCTTTACGTGTATTGTTAATACCATGGAATCATCTCATGCTTTATAAATTACTAAACTGATATACAATAGATCTAAATAACTGAATTGTAGATATTCTCAGCACGGATGTTATATCACCAAAACTGACTGCAAATTCCATCCAAAATGGCATCTGTTCTGAATAGCCTTTTGAAAAATGCTGTTACCTACTTTCGTGCTAAAGAATCACCATTAAGAACGATTTCAGAATTTCTTTGATAAGGGTGTTTTGGTATATGCTTTGATGGCAAAACATTTAATGCAAAGAGGCCAGAGAGATTATTACACACATTTATCCATTATAATCAACTTCTCGTATTTCATTGAGTTATGTCAATATAAAAGTGCAAAGGATGTATGAAATGGAATATAATTTCACTAACTTTGAATAATCTGGAAACCTTTTTCACGGGCGTGCTTTCAAAAAATGTGTTCATATTCATGGTGACAAGAACCCCCTACCCCCACCAACGAACCTTCCCAGCTAATATAAAGAAATCTCATCAAAATTCCATGTTGAATTGGAGTTTTAGGTAATTGTAATTTCACATTACTTTTTCACATTTCACATTACCGACTTGTTTTTCCGAATGGGGGAAAAAATAATCCACATTTTCTGCGGTGTTGAAAAACAAAAAGAAATTCGTTTTGTCATACAAGACAATAATGACTGAATATAACTATGTCAAAAGCTTTTTCTACTAATGCTTTGGTTGCCCTTTTAATATATATTTTTTTCTGGATTCCGCTGGTTCATAAGAGGATGAACATCCACAGTCCTGCGTGCACACATCATGGCGTGGGAAACTTTGCAGATGTGAGACGTAACATAAATATTTGCGAGATGTCCATAAACTTACTACATTCCTGTGATTTTGTAACCAGTTGAGAGTTAGTCAGTGGATCATTATAGTCACTTCAGTTTTAAAAACAAAATTAGCTCCATTATGTTTATTATACATTAATACATGGCTGAAGGAGGAGTATTACACAGTCCATGTTAAAGATATTTCAGTATTCAGTACATTGAATTTGAGTTTTGAAGCCAGGCATCCCTTTAAATGAGTGAAAATTGTCACTTTATAAAGATTTTTTTCGGTTATTCAGCTGATACGTCGTTTACTTGGTTTGTAGAGCACGATTTAGTATCAAACTGAATTTCTAAGTCTTTAGCATTGTGCATTGGAAGTTTACATGTACACCATTGGTATGGAGCGACCGTTCTTGTAAATACATGAATATTACACCATGAGTTCAACATTGACCTTAGAATCAGTTTGTAGATATTGCTCAAGATGATGTACACATTGGCGTGGGCAAATACACAGCATTTTGAAAAGAAACTTACCATACTACCAGTCCAAGTTCGGTGTGGGTCATGATGGTAATTTTGCTATTTGGCCGTCTTGCTTGAGGTTCCGGAGGCTGACTGTGACAGTGTCAAGTGCTATATAGACCCGCTGTAATTGGACAGCCATCTTTATATATGAGCGAGAAGTGGCATCACTGTTTAGCTCATTGAGAAAATGGGGGAACACACGATGTCCCACATAAGTTTAGTTTGTCACAAAGAGGTACATGTTCGGAAATTGGTTTGCCATGGCTAACAGTATGTCAGGAAATATTTATATATCTCTAACGGCCGTTCCATTTTAAGAGCTCCCTCACAGGATTGGCCAAGACAAAAGTCTCCATAACTTGTAACTCCAGTTAAGAGGATATTTGTAGATGTAACCTTTGCTATATTGTAAGTTTATGAAATATCTGCATACATAATGGTTTCTCATATATATATATATATATATATATATATATATATATATATATATATATATATATATATATATATATATATAGGCGTGGACTATGGATAGAGTTGTGCGCAGGAGGATGGATGTGCTGGAAATGAGATGTTTGAGGACAATGTGTGGTGTGAGGTGGTTTGATCGAGTAAGTAACGTAAGGGTTAGAGAGATGTGTGGAAATAAAAAGAGCGTGGTTGAGAAAGCAGAGGAGGGTGTTTTGAAATGGTTTGGTCACATGGAGAGAATGAGTGAGGAAAGATTGACCAAGAGGATATATGTGTCGGAGGTGGAGGGAACGAGAAGAGGGAGACCAAATTGGAGGTGGAAAGATGGAGTGAAAAAGATTTTGTGTGATCGGCGCCTGAACATGCAGGAGGGTGAAAGGAGGGCAAGGAATAGAGTGAGTTGGAGCGATGTGGTATACCGGGGTTGACGTGCTGTCAGTGGATTGAATCGGGGCATGTGAAGCGTCTGGGGTAAACCATGGAAAGCTGTGTAGGTATGTATATTTGCGTGTGTGGACGTATGTATATACATGTGTATGGGGGTGGGTTGGGCCATTTCTTTCGTCTGTTTCCTTGCGCTACCTCGCAAACGCGGGAGACAGCGACAAAGCAAAAAAAAAAAAAAAAAATATATATATATATATATATATATATATATATATATATATATACATATATATTTTCTTTTTTTATTTTATTCCTATTTATTCCTATGAGTCCACGGGAAAAATGAAACACGAAAAGTTCCCAAGAGCACTTTCGTGCAATAATCACATCATCAGGGGAGACACAAGAGAGGAATATAACAGTCAATTGATATACATCGAAGAGACGAAATGGCGTCCTAGCTTCGTCTCTTCGATGTATATCAACTGACTGTTATGTTCCTCTCTTGTGTCTCCCCTGATGATGTGATTATTACACGAAAGTGCACTTGGGAGCTTTTCGTGTTTCATTTTCCCCGTGGACTCATAGGAATATATATGTATGTGTGTGTGTGTGTGTGTGTGTGTGTGTGTAAGGTTTTGTCAAAACAGATATTTCAGAATAAATTCATTGATTCTCTCCTGTATAGTATTCGATTTTCTGTATTTAAGAATGGATGACCATTTATGTTACATTGAAACTTTGATTACCAAGATAGTTAATATCTCAGAAGAAATTGCTGTCCATCCTAAGACACTTGTGCCAGTTTTTACCAAAAGCCCCTGTAATATCTAAGGCAGGTCTTGGATTTTCTACATGGAAGAGATTTTTGGTAAACATGCAGTCCTTCAGATGTTGTCTGAAACATTTTCTGATATAATGGCTGTAAATAAAATGAATATTTGTGTGTGTCCGATACTTTTTTTTGATATACAGCTGCCAATTGTGCACAAGCTTCATAATTCATTGCCAGTTTTGTCATTCACTGCATCTCTGAAGGAGGATGCAAGGAGAGCTGCAAGTTGCTCTGTGCATCTTTTTGACTCTATACAGCAGAGAATTGTCCATTTATCTGTAATTTTCAATGCTGGTGGATGATTTAAAGCTTTCACATTTTCACAAACATGCAAACCAACAGTGATAACGAGATTGGGATTGGTCATGTGATTTGACTCCAATGCTTTACTGACATCTAATAATTATCAGGGTGTAAAGGCTTGCATGCAGTCCTTTGTGCTCTTTTGTCAACATCAGCAGTGAAAGTAATGTCTCAGTCACCATGATCATGGGCTGAATCCAAATCATTCAACATGGTCCTATGCCCAGATGGTATTTATTTTTGTGCTGTCTCTGCCTTTTATATTAGTGTGGGCCATTTGATAATTTGATTAACTTGTATTTACAGATCTAAGTAGATGGAAACTTGTGGGATTCTCTGGTTTGTGATTTTATTATTCTAAGAGGATCTTAATAAATAGCTCGACCAAACTAAATGTGAACATTTTATCAAATGATCATGAAACTGGTGTTAAGTCTCCAGCCACTGTATAGCATTTTGAATTGGATGCAAAAGTTGTGGTACTGAAGGTCACTTAGAAAATTATATTGTTGCAGCTATGAATCAGTTCCCTGCCATTAAGGACAGTTTTAGGTACAAGAAAGACAATAGCCTTGGTCCACAAGGGAAAGGAGGGAAATTCTGTGTGGTTAAAGTAAAAATCCAGAGTTTACATAAACTGTTAAAGAAACAGTGACAAATACAGTCTAATACCAACTTCTTTGTCTCAATATTGACATTTATTGTAACACTTAATGTGACTAAAATCTTCTGGATTGAATTCAAGAAAAACTGCAATAGTAGCCACTATGTTTTAGCTATGGAAAACTCAATTTATCTATATAAGTTATGGTGTCACATCCACTGTTGATAAAGACTCTATTTCCAAGATCCTTTGAAGTCAGATCTTATATGGGTTCTCAAAGATTCAGACTAAAGATTGACATTACTAGGTTAAGCCCTTGAAGCTCCAGGACTGTGCATGAAGTATTGCTGATGTGTCTGTGAAGAGAATGTGTAAGTAACTTGCAGTTCCTTGATGAACATGGTCAAACAGAAAGCCACCTTACCTCATCATTCCTCTCTGTGTAGCATGACATTTACCAGTCAGTTCACCATACATATGACTATAGTTACTCTTTAAAAATCAGAATAACTGTCCTGTTTATGGTTTCTTTTGAGGGTAGTCTTATAGTGAACTTTTTTTTAAGCTGAGAGACCATGGGCAGCTGAATGGCCTAATCAAGGTCATATCATTTATGATACATATGTACGTGGTTTTTTTTGTCTTTCCTGGCGGTACCTTGTAAACACAGGAAACGTTGATCACTTATAATAAAGTGAAGTGTTTTAGATATCTGGGAGTAGACTTAGCAGTGGATGGAAACATGGAAGTGGATGTGAGTCACAGGGTGGGGGAGGGAGCATTGAAGAATGTGTGGAAAGCGAGAACGATATCTTGGAGCAAAAATGAGTATGTTTGAAGGAATAGTGGTTCCATCAATGTTATATGGTTGCAAGGCATGGGCTATAGATCCACAAAGCTTTCCCTGGTTAACCCCAGACGCTTCACATGCCCTGGTTCAATCCATTGACAGCACGTCGACCCCGGTATACCACATTGTTCGAATTTCTCTATTCCTTGCACGCCTTTCACCTTCCTGCATGTTTAGGCCCCAATCGCTCAAAATCTTTTTCACTCCATCCTTCCACCTCCAATTTGGTCTCCCACTTCTCATTCCCCCCACCTCTGACACAGATATCCTCTTTGTCAATCTTTCCTCACTCATTCTCTCCATGTGACCAAACCATTTCAATACACCCTCTTCTGCTCGCTCAACCACACTCTTTTCATTGCCACACGTCTCTCTCACCCTTTCATTACTTACTAGATCAAACCACCTCACACCACATATTGTCCTTAAACATCTCATTTCCAACACATGCACCCTCCTCCGCACAACCCTATCTACAGCCCATGCCTCACAACCATATAACATTGTTGGATCCACTATTCCTTCAAACATACCCATTTTTGCTCTCTGAGATAACGTTCTTGCCTTCCACACATTCTTCAACGCTCCCAGAACCTTCTCCCCCTACCCCACCCTGACTCATTTCCGCTTCCATGGTTCTCTCCGCTGCCAAATCCACTCCCAGATATCTAAAACACTTCACTTTCTCCAGTTTTTCTCCCTTTAAACTCACCTCCCAATTTACTTGTCCCTCAACCCTACTGAACCTAATAACCTTGCCCTTATTCACATTTACTCAGCTTTCTTGTTTAACACACTTTAACAGACTCGTCACCAGCTTCTGCAGTTTCTCACCCAAATCAGCCACCAGCCATCAGCGAACAACAACTGACTCACTTCCCAAGCCCTCATCTGCAACTGACTGCATACTTGCTCTTCTCTCAAAACTCTTGCATTCACCTCCCTAACAACCCCATCCATAAACAAATTAAACAAACATGGAGACATCACGCATCCTTGCTGCAAACCAACATTCACTGGGAACCAATCACTTTCCTACTTATACACATGCCTTATATCCTTGATAAAAACTTTTCACTGCTTCTAGCAACTTACCTCCCAAACCATATATTCTTAAAACCTTCCACAGAGCATTTGTTTTCTAAGTATTTCTCACATACATTCTTCAAAGCAAACACCTGATCCACACATCCTCTACCACTTCTGAAACCACACTGCTCTTCCCCAATCTGATGCTCTGTACGTGCTTTTGCCCTCTCAATCAATACCCTCCCATATAATTTCCCAGGAGTACTCAACAAACTTATACCTTTGTAATTTGGCCACTCACCTTTATCACCTTTGCCTTTGTACAATGGCACTATGCATGCATTCCGCCAATCCTCAGGCACTTCATGAATATCCTTACCAACCAGTCAACAACACAGTCACCCCCTTGTTTAATGAAATTCACTGCAATACCATCCAAACCCTCCACCTTGCCAGGTTTAATCTTCTGCAAAGCTTTCACTACCTCTTCTCTGTATACCATATCGTTCTCCCTGACCCTCTCACTTCGCACACCACCTCGACCAAAACAACCTATATCTGCCACTCTATCATCAAACACATTCAACAAACCTTCAAAATACTCACTCCATCTCCCTCTCACCTCACCACTACTTGTTATAACCTCCCTATTTGCCCCCTTCACCAATGTTCCCATTTGTTCTCTTGTCTTATGCACTTTATTTACCTCCTTCCAAAAGATCTTTTTATTCTCCCTGAAATTTAATGATACTCTCTCACCCTGACTCTCATTTGCCCTCTTTTTCACCTCTTGCACCTTTCTCTTGATCTCTTGCCTCTTTCTTTTATACATTTCCCAGTCATTTGCACTATTTCCCTGCAAAAACCGTCCAAATGGCTCTCTCTTCTCTTTCACTAACAATCTTACTTCTTCATCCCACCACTCACTACCCTCTCTCATGCCACAAGCATCTTTTGCACAAATCATCACTGCTTCCCTAAATATATCCCATTCCTCCCCCACTCCCCTTACATCATTTGCTCCATTTCTGGCGCTACCCCACCCCACAGGAAGCAGCATCGCTACCCTCTGCTTCAGGAGGTAGTGTTAGGAAATCAGACAAAAAAGGCCACATTTGTTCACCCTCAGTCTCTAGCTGTCATTTGTAATGCAGCAAAACCACAGCTCCCTATACACACCCAGACCCCACAGACCTTTCCATGGTTTACCTGAGAAGTTTCACATGCCCTGGTTCAGTCCATTGACAGCATGTCATTTCTGGTATATCACATCGTTCCAATTCACGCTATTCCTTGCATGCCTTTCACCATCCTGTATGTTCAGGCCCTGCTCACTCAGAATCTTTTTCACTCCATCCTTAATTCATTCTCATTTTCCACATCAGTGAAGTAGTGCCAGGAACATATTAAGAAAGGCCACACAGGCTTACATCTGTTATTTAGCTGTCATATATATACTTGATTACCATTTGTTGTGTCAGTGAAGTAGTGCCAGGAAGTAGACAAAGAACATATAGTCTTCAAAGTAAACACCTGATCCATACACCTTGCACCACTTCTAAAAGCACACTGCTCCTCCCCAGTCTGATAAGTCTGTACATACCTTCATCCTCTTAATAGCCTCCCATACAATTTTCCAGGAATACTCAACAAATTTATTCCTTTGTAGTTTGAACACTCACCTTTATCCCTTTTGCCTTTGTACAATGGTACTATGCATGCATTCTGCCAATCCTCAGGTACCTCACCGTGATCCACACATACATTGAATATCCTTATCACCAAAACAGTCACCCCTTCTAAATAAATTCAACAGTACCATCCAAACCTGCCGCCTTACTGGATTTCATCTTCTGCAAGGCTTTTGCCACCTCTTCTCTCTTCACCAAACCACTCTCCCTGATTCTCTCATTTTGCACACCACCCCAACCAAAACACCCTAATCTGCCATTCTATCATCAAACACATTCAAGGAGATGGAGTGAGTATTTTGAAGGACTGTCAAATGTGTTTTATGATAGGGTGGCTGATGTAGGTGTTTGGGTTACAATGGTATGCAAAATGAGTGTCATGGAGAGTGGTTTGGTGGAGAGAGTAGAGGTAATGAAAGCCTTAAGTAGGATGAAATGTGGCAAGGCAGCTAGAATGGATGGTATTGCTGTTGAATTCATTAAGAAAGGAGATGACTATTTTTATCTGATTAGGGTTTTCATTGTATGTATTGATCATAGTGAGATGCATGAGGATTGGCAAAATACATAAAAAGAACAATTTTATAAAGGCAAGGAGGATAAAGGTGTGTTCAAACTACAGATGTATAAGTTTGTTTGTTTTATGGTAGGGTAGTGATTGAGAAAGTGAAGCCATATATAGCACTGATATTAGACTGGGGGGGAACAGCTTGGTTTCAGAAGTGGTAGAGGATGTGTGAGAAATATTTAGAGAAACAAATGGATTTGTAAGTGGCATTTATGGATATGGAGAAAGCATATGATAAGGTTGATAGAGATGCCTTGTGGAAGGTCTTAATAACATAAAGTGTGGGAGGAAAGTTACTAGCAGTAGTGAAAAGTTCTTATCAAGGGTTTAAGGCACATGTATGAGTAGGATGAGAGGAGAGTGAATGCTTCCAAGTGAGGGTTGGTTTGTAGCAAGGGTGTGTGATGTCACCATAGTTGTTTAATTTATTTATGGATGGGGTGGTGAGGGAGGTAAATGCAAGAGGCTTGGAGAGAGGGCTGAGTATATGCAGGCTGTAGGTGATAAGAAGGCCCGGGAAGTTGGTTGTTGTTTGCATACACCTTTGGGTGTGAAACTGCATTAGTTGGTGACTGAATTTGGAAGTGTGTGTGAAAGGAGAAAGTTGAGGGTAAATGTGAATGAAAGCAAAGTTGTTAGGTTTTGCAGAATTGAGGGACAGGTTCGTTGGAGTGTTTTAAAGAAAAAATTTGAGGAAGTGAAGTGTTTTAGATACCTGGGAGTGGATATGGCAGTGAATGGAACCATGGAAGTGGAAGCAAGTCATAAAGTTGGTAAGGGGGAGGGTTGGAGGAGCCTTGAAGAATGTGTGGAAAGAGAAATCGGTATCTGGGAAAGCAAAAGTGGATATTTTTGAAGATCTAGTAGTCCCAACAATATATGCATGCGAGGCTTGGGCTCTAGATAAAACTGTGTGAAGGAGGGTGGGTTTGTTGGAAATGAAATGTTTGAGTAGAAGATCCAGTCCCCACAGTCCTTTCCATGGTTTACCTCAGAATTTCACATTCCCTGGTTCTCTCCATTGATAACATGTCGACCCAGTATTCCACATTATTCCGATTTACTCTTATCCCATGCACACCTTTCACCCTCCTGCATATTCAGGCCCCAATCACTCAAAATCTTTTAAACTCCATCCTTCCAGCTCCAGTTTGTTCTCACCATTCTCCTTGTCCCCTCCACTTCTGACACATTAAATTCATCAAAGCATGGTTTTTCCTTTTTTTTTCCTGCTGGCTGTTGTTGCTATTGTTGTGGAGAGCCTTCTTACTGTTTTACCTTACCAACCTGATATAAAAACAGATTTCAGTTCATATTAAACAATGTACATATGGGCTGTTAAGTGTATTTCCCATGTAGTGCATTTCTCTGCTGACTGAGAATCCGTTGTCATCTGAAGCTTGACCAACAGGCAATACCAACAGGGAAAGGGGTTTGGTATCATAAGGGTCAGTCCTCATGTGGCAGGTCTCAGGCCTTAGTGGCTGGAATACATAAACATTTTATGAGAGCAGGGGCCAAATTACCAAACTAATAAGTGGGAGCAGCATCATCATAATAGATGGAGAGTAATGGTTAGGGCATGACTTGAGAATTATTAAGGCAAGAGATATGGAAGAACCACCACAGGGGTGTGAAAAGTAATCCATAATGGTATGAAAGATCCCTATAGGATGGACTAGCTGCTCAGAAGAAAAGCAGTTTTAGCACCTACCTGTATACAGCACCCTGAGCTTTTATTAGGCACATTTTCCTGTTTATTGCGTTAGGTTTCCAAAATAGAGCCGAGCATGTGGATATATCTAAAATGTGTCCGTTATTACAGGGTTGAACTGTAATGTCGAAAAATAAAATAGTGGAAAATGAGAGATAGTGCCAGGAAACAGATGAAGAAAGGCCCACCCACAAATACATACATACATGCACATACACGTACATAACATATATGGATGTACATATTCATAATTGCTTGCCTTCATCCATTCCCGGCACCACCCCACCCCAGAGTTAATAGCATTGCCACTCCGTGCATCAGAGGTAGCACCATGAAAACAAAGAAAAAAAGCCTCATTCACTCACTAGCTGTCACATGTAATGCTCTAAAACCACAGTGCCCTATCCACATCCAGGCCCACAGACCTTTCCATGGTTTGCCCCAGGTGTTTCACATGCCCTGGTTCAGTCCATTGACAGCATGTCAACCCCGGTATACCACATCGTTCCAATTCACTTTGTTCCTTGCACACTTCTCGCCCTCCTCTCTGTTCAAGCCTCAATTGCTTGAATCTTTTTCACTCCATCCTTCCACCTCCTATTTGGTCTCCTGCTTCTTGTTCCCTCCACCTCTAACACACATATCATCTTTGTCAACCTTTCCTTACTCATTTCACATGTCCAAACCATTTCAACACACCCTCTTCTGCTCTTTCAACCTCACTCTTTTTATTACCACACATCTGTCTTACCCTTTCATTACTTGCTCGGTCAAACCACCTCACACACTGTCTGATATAGTATATTTAGATTTCCAAAAGGCTTTTGATAAAACCTCATGAGACTTTTACAAACTTAAAGCACACAGGATTGGTGTAGAACCCTGTACATCGATCAGTGACTGGCTTACCGTAAGAAAGCAAGTATTATTAAATGGTGAAGCCTCAAATTGGCTAGATGTAATGAGTGGTGTGCCACAGGGGTTGGTCCTAGACCCAGTTCTTTTCATGATATACATTAATGACCTAGAATTCAGTCTTACATCCAAGATCTCAAAATTTGCTGACGATACTAAACTAGGAGGTAGAGCTGTAAACAGGTGGGACTGCGAAATGATTCAGAGAGATCTCACCTTACTAGCAGAGTGGTCAAACAGATGGCAGATGAAGTTTAATGTAGACAAGTGTAAAGTTATGCCCATTGGAGACAAGAATGAATGTCATGACTACAAACTATTCGGAAACTCTTTGACTCAAGTAAATGATGAAAAGGACCTTGGAGTTGTCATTAGCAACAATCAGAAATATACTAGACAGTATGTAAAAAAGATAAACAAATATTTTGTTTCATAGCCCAGAACATAATTTACAAGACACCAGACACAATTCTCACACTTTATAGTTCTGTAGCAAGACCAAACCTTGAATATGTAATCCAGTTTTGGTCCCCAAACATCAAAAGAGACGAGGAAAAATTAGAGTATGTACAAAGATTTGTGACAAAATTCTGAACAAGTTCGATAAATTAAATAAACATCTTATTGAAATACAAAAAAATACGGCTACCAGGACAAATGGAATAAAACAATGCTAAAAGATGCAGTATGGACATAGGAAACAGCTCCTTTTCCTATAGGTGTGTTTAGCACTGGAATAAGTTACTGTCAGATGTAGCGAGTGCTAAGACTATAAATACCTTCAAAAGTCGTTTAGACAAATATTTTATGAATTCAGGTATACTAGAGAAAAATGCCAGAAATTATATGTATAAACGAGTGTTAACTGGAACACTAGAAGGCTAATGTGCAGCAGTGGGGAGTCTGTGATAGCTGAAAAAACTGCTGAGTGGAATTACATTTTCTAATGTAAGTGAGCTTGGGAAGAAGACTTGTGTGAGGAAGTACCAGGAGAGACCGAGTACAGAATGGAAAAAGGTGAGAACTAAGGACGTAAGGGGAGTGGGGTTGGAATGGGATGTATTTAGGGAAGCAGTGATGGCTTGCACAAAAGATGCTTGTGGCATGAGAAGCGTGTATATACATACACGTCCACACATGCAAATATACATACCTATACATCTCAACGTATACATATATATACACACGCAGACATATACATATAAACACGTATATAATTCATACTGTCTGCCTCTATTCATTCCTATCGCCACCTCGCCACACAGAGATGTGTGGAAATAAAAAGAGCGTGGTTGAGAGAGCAGAAGAGGGTGTTTTGAAATGGTTTGGGCACATGGAGAGAATGAGTGAGGAAAGATTGACCAAGAGGATATATGTGTCGGAGGTGGAGGGAACGAGAAATGGGAGACCAAATTGGAGGTGGAAAGATGGAGTGAAAAATATTTTGAGTGATCGGGGCCTGAACATGCAGGAGGGTGAAAGGCAGGCAAGGAATAGAGTGAATTGGATCGATGTGGTATACCGGGGTCGACGTGCTGTCAATGGATTGAATCAGGGCATGTGAAGCATCTGGGGTAAACCATGGAAAGTTCTGTGGGGCCTGGATGTGGAAAGGGAGCTGTGGTTTCAGGCATTATTGCATGACAGCTAGAGACCGAGTGTGAACGAATGGGGCCTTTGCTGTATTTTCCTAGCGCTACCTCGCACACATGAGGGAGGGAAGGGGATGTTATTCCACATGTGGCGAGGTGGCGATGGGAATGAATAATAGGCAGACAAGTGTGAATTGTGTGCATGTGTATATAGGTATGTGTCAGTGTGTGTATATATGTGTACATTGAGATGTATAGGTATGTATATTTGCGTGTGTGGACGTGTATGTATATACATGTGTATGGGGGTGGATTGGGCCATTTCTTTCGTCTGTTTCCTTGTGCTCCCTCGCAAACATGGGAGACATCGATAAAGCAAAATAAAAAATAAAATACATATATAATATACAAGAAATTGCATTTTTGCAGTGTTGAATTTAACTAGGTTACTGCTTTCACCTTCCAAGATGATATGCAGATCTGATGAAAAGTGCAAGAAAAGGAATAATTATTTGAGTCAGGAAGGAGGGAAAGAGAGTTGTAGTATGAAGAGTCAGAGTGAATAAGGTTAAAAGCTGAAAAAATATCTTTCATGAAGGAATGGAAGAGGCTAAGCAATAGGACAGAATCCTGAGATTTACTATTGCTTGCAGGATGAGTCTTTCCAACAGCTTTGACTAAAAGGAAAGCTGTACACTAGAAGAGAGAAAGCAAAATAGCCAATGGAAGTAGGGTTAAATAGCACATGATCAGGCTGCATCAAGGGTCACAACAGAACATTAATCAAAATTCCTGAGAAAGAAGGACCAAGAGTGATTCATGCAAGAGAGACCACCAGTGGACCTTGTACTGCAAAAGGTGTGCCGTCAATATGAAAGACATGAATGAGACTAAGTGTTAAGAAAAAAAGAATTAAGGAGATTTCAAAAACTTTGGAAACACCAAAGGGAGAGCAAAAGGCTTCTTTTTTTAAAGATGGGCTGCACCGAGATATGCTTCCAAGGTTTTAGACGAGTATGAAATACACAAGAAAGGATACGCACTCACTCAAAGATACTTCATCAAGACATGAATAGTGGGGAAGAGTACTGGAGGGAGACAAACGGTTGAAGAATGCATGAAATGGTATATGTGAGAGAGGCATGTAAGGAGGGATAAGTGGACTTTTTCTTTGGCAACCCCCTTGATGGGAGTTCCCTGGGGAGACAGGCATCAGAGATGTATATAGTTACAAGAAAGTATGGTATCTAAACAATGCACTTCACTTACCAGTATCAGAGTACTGTGAAAACCTTGCATATGTATTATTGTTGACTTTGTTACAAATATAAAAAATTTGTTCAGGCCCAAGTACACTCATCAGCAGGACTCCTTTCAGCTTTAAACCAGAAAATAAATCTGACTTACATGGATTCATTGTTTCCATCCTGAGGAAATGGTTTTGGTTGTTTCAAATTTGACCTATGCCTAGAACATTTGTTTTTGTATGTAGTTTGTTATGTTCAGACAGAGAATATGAGTGAGGAAAGGTTGACAAAGAGGATAAGAGTGTTAGAAATAGAGGAGACAAGGAGACCAAATTGGAGATGGAATGAAAAAGATTTTGAGTGCTTAGGACCTTAACATGCAGATGTGAAAGGTATGCATGGGATAGTGTGAACTGAAGTGATGTGGTATACAGGGGAAAACATGTTAAAAGACTGAACCAGGGTATATGAAGGGGCCAGGGGAAACCACAAACAAGTCTGTTGGATGTGGTTGTGTGCAGGGGGATGTGATTTCAGTGTATTTCACATAACAGCCAGAGAATGGCTGCAACCATCCTTTTCTCTGTGTTCATTGTGACACCTTGCTAATGAGGGAAATAGCAAACATGAATTATATTCAAGTTTTCCATGCTTTCTAAACACTATTGATTTTATCAATGGGAGTTTTCAATTAGAGATATTCTACAGCCATGCGAGGAAAGTCTTTCAAAATAAAAGGGCAACGGTTTTCCAATTTATTGGTCAGGCCATTTCTTATTATGTAAAAGAAAATAAATATACATCTTGAAATGCAGAGCATTGCATATTAAAACACGCAATGTATATAGTGCATATTTCACCTTGACCTAAAGTCCATCGTACAAGCCATCTAACAATAACATATAACCAACTCGAACAAAATATCCTTGACTAACTTTCTGTAACTGTAAATGAGCTGATTTAAAGCTGTATCAATTAGCCAAATATCAGCTCATTTTCAGAATAGTGCAAGTATATATATATTCATATATATATATTAGTTAAATTATGATAAAGCTTTAGGTGGAATCACATGAGACTAGTTCATATCATACAACCTTGGAATGGCTCAAGAATGTAAAAAAATTTCTACAATCCTTATATACAAAGATTTCTAATGCAAATTTTGAAATTTGTTTGTCAGTAAGTGAAATAAGTTATTCAAAACCAATGAAAAAACGTAATGCTGTTTTGTTTTCAAAAATGTTTACACACTCAATTTTCAACTCGTCCATTCACATCTTACAAACAGAGAGACTGAAATGCTATAGGTAAAGTAGCTAAGATAGTAAGGTAGTCTTTGCATTTAATTTCATGCTGCAGGATAAGTTACATACACAATATTACATTAGCAGAGAGTTTGCCAACATGAAAAGGGATACAAAGATTTCAATGAGAATCATCATATCCTCCAGCATATATCCATTATAATCTTATTAATCTGTACAGTTTTATATACAATATAACAAGTGCATAGTCTGAGGTTTTAAAGAGAGTAGGGATGAATTTATGTGGTTCTCACCCATTCTCTAAATATGGCAACTAAAGGTTTACCTCACTCACATTTTGGATGTGAGGTAAGGAAGGTCCAGTATTAACAATGCTTAAGATTGTTTGATGAGACTGATATTCAAGAAATGAAACTATTGATAAATAAAAGCTTCCTTAGTGATATTCACAAAGATGAAATCTACATAGCAACTTGGTAATCATAATTTCAAACATCAAAAAAGCAGTGCTGTCACTCAGCTGAAAAACCTTTATGTACATTCATACATTCAAGCAAGTGACTGCAACTTTTAAACTTGGTGCAGAATATTTTCTGGCAGAAAATAATACTGCCATTACCATCACAAGTTTCTATCTGCATTTCAATACCTTCCAGTAATTCACCATATATCTTTGTCTCAATACTTACAAAGTGTTAACCTTTAGACTTTAAGAATAAAAATGGTTATCAGAGCATAAGGTCTCATCTTGCAGTAAGAGAATATGCCCTTCTCTTCCCAAGGCTCTTCTTCTTCTCTCGGATCATCAACTCAAAGTCCGCCCTGAAATACAAAACAGGTTTTTCTCATTCATGTGCACAAACATGCATTAAATGCCAATAAAATAAAATGCTAACATATCTGATTATTGAAATACAAACATATTTCAGCACATCTAATACAAAAGTAATCATTAAAACTAAATTTAAAATGGTGTTAAGAACACATCTCATTTAGAGGCTACAAACAGTGTGATCATATTTTAGTTGCTTAACCTTGCAACCTTATTCTTATTTACATTAACATTCAAATTCCTCCTTTCATACACTCTCCTAAACTCAAACAACAGCTTCTTTAGTTTCCCACTCGAGTGTTCCTCCATAGCCATGTCATCCACCTCTGACACATACATCCTCTATCAATTTTTCCTCATTCATTCTCTCCATATGACCAAACCATTTTAAAACATCCTCTTCTGCTCTCTCAACCACACATCTCTCTTATCCTTTCATTACTTATTTGATCAAACCACCTCACACCACGTAACACTCTTCAAACATCTCATTTCCAAAACATCCAACCTCCTCCGCACAACCCTACCTATAGCTTACACCTCGCAAGCATATAACATTGTTGGAACCACTATTCCTTCAAACATACCCATTTTTGCTCTCCAAGATAATGTTCTCGCTTTCACACATTTTTCAACGCTCCCAGAACTTTTGCCCCCTTCCCCACCTGTGACTCACTTCCGCTTCCATTGTTCCATCCGCTGCCAAATCCACTCCCAGATATCTAAAACACTTGAAGTTTTTTCCCATTCAAACTTACCTCCCAATTGACTTGTCCCTCAACCCTACTGTACCTGATAACCTTGCTCTTATTCACATTTACTGTCAGCTTTCTTCTTTCACACACTTTACCAAACTCAGTCACCAGCTTCTGCAGTTCTTCTCACCCACATCAGCCACCAGTGCTGTATCATCAGCGAACAACAACTGACTCACTTCCCAAGCCCTCTAATCCACAACAGACTGCATATTTGCCCCTCTCTCCAAAACTCTTCCATTCACCTCCCTAACAACCCCATCCATAAACAAATTAAACAACCTTGGAGACATCACGCACCCCTGCTGCAAACCAACATTCACTGAGAACCGATCACTTTCCTCTCTTCCTACTCGAACACTTGCCTTACATCCTCAATAAAAACTTTTTACTGCTTCTAGCAACTTGCCTCCCATGCCATATGTTCTTAATACCTTCTCCAGATCCATAAATGCTACATACAAATACATTTGTTTTTCTAAGTATTTCTCACATACATCCTTCAAAGTAAACACCTGATCCACACATCCTCTTCCACTTCTGAAACCACACTGCTCTTCCCCCAATCTGATGCTCTGTACATGCTTTCGCCCTCTCAATCAATACCCTCCCATATAATTTCCCAGGAATATTCAACAAACTTATACCTCTGTAATTTGAATACTCACCCTTACCCCCTTTGCCTTTGTACAATGGCACTATGCATGCATTCCGCCAGTCCTCAGGCACTTCACCACGAGCCATACATACATTAACTGTCCTTACCAACCAGCCAACAACACAGTCACCTCCTTTTTCAATAGATTCCACTGCAATACCATCCAAACACGCAACCTTGCCAGCTTTCATCTTCCGCAAAGCTTTCACTACCTCTTCTCTGTTACCAAATCATTCTCCATGACCCTCCCACTTCGCACACCACCTCGACCAAAACAGCCTATATCTGCCACTCTATCATCTAACACATTCAACAAACCTTCAAAATACTCACTCCATCTTCTCACATCACCACTACTTATTACCTCCCCATTAGCCTCCTTCACCAATATTCCCATTTGTTCTCTTGTCTTACACATTTTATTTACCTCCTTTCAAAACATCTTTTTATCCTCGCTAAAATCTAATGATACTCTCTCATCCCAACTCTCATTTGCCTTCTCTTTAAAGTCTTACACCTTTCTTTTGACCTCCTGCCTCTTTCTTTTATAAATCTCCCAGTCATTTGCACTATTTCCCGGTAAAGATTGTCCAAATGGCTCTCTCTTCTCTTTCACTAATAATCTTACTTCTTCATCCCTCCATTCATTATCCTTTTTAATCTGCCCACCTCCCAGGCTCCTCATGCCACAAGCATCTTTTGCACAAGCCATCACTGCTTCCCTAAATACATCCCATGTATATATGCATATGTGGGCATATATGTATATGATACAGCGCTGGTGGCTGATTCAGGTGAGAAATTGCAGAAGCTGGTGACTGAGTCTGGTAAAGTGTGTGAAAGAAGAAAGCCGAGAGTAAATGTGAATAAGAGCAAGGTTATTCGGTACAGTACGGTTGAGGGACAAGTTAATTAGGAGGCAAATTTGAATGGAGAAAAACTGGAGGAAGTGAAGTGTCTTAGATATCTGGGAGTGGATTTGGCAGCAGATGGAACCATGGAAGCGGAAGTGAATCATAGGGTGGGGAGGGGTGGAAAAGTTCTGGGAGCGTTGAAAAATGTGTGGAAGTCGAGAACGTTATCTCGGAAAGCAAAAATGGGTATGTTTGAAGGAACAGTGGTTCCAACAATGCTATATGGTTGCGAGGCATGGGCTATATATAAAATTGTGCGGAGGAGGGTGGATGTGCTGGAAATGAGATGTTTGAGGACAACATGTGGTGTGAGGTGGTTTGATTAAGTAATGAAAGGGTAAGAGAGATGTGTGGTAATAAAATGAGTGTGGTTGAGAAAGCAGAAGAGGGTGTTTTGAAATAGTTTGGTCGTATGGAGAGAATGAGTGAGGAAAGATTGACAAAGAGGATATATGTGTCAGAGGTGGAGGGAACAAGAAGTGGGAGACCAAATTAGAGGTGGAAAGATGAAATGAAAAAGATTTTGAGTGATTGGGGCCTGAACATCCAGGAGGGTGAAAGGCGTGCAAGGAATAGAGTGAACTGGAACGATGTGGTATACCGGGGTTGACGTGCAGTCAATGGATTGAACCAGGGCATGTGAAGCATCTGGGGTAAACCATGGAAAGTTTTGAGGGGCCTGAATGTGGAAAGGGAACTGTGGTTTCGGTGCATTATACATGACAGCTAGAGACTGAATGCGAACGAATGTGGCCTTTGTTGTCTTTTCCTAGCGCTACCTCACGCACATGCAGGGGGAGAGGGCTGTCATTTCATGCATGTGGGGTGGCAACAGGAATAAATAAGGGCAGACAGTATGAATTATGTACATGTGTATATATGTATATGTCCGAGTGGGTATATATATATGCATACGTTGAGATGTATAGAAATACTGAGAAATACTTAGAAAAACAAATGGATTTGTATGTAGCATTTATGGATCTGGAGAAGGCATATGATAAAGTTGATAGAGATGCTCTGTGGAAGGTTTTAAGAATATATGGTGTGGGAGGCAAGTTGTTAGAAGCAGTGAAAAGTTTTTATCGAGGATGTAAGGCATGTGTACGTGTAGGAAGCGAGGAAAGTGATTGGTTCTCAGTGAATGTAGGCTTGCGGCAGGGGTGTGTGATGTCTCCATGGTAGTTTAATTTGCTTATGGATGGGGTTGTTAGGGAGATGAATGCAAGAGTTTTGATAAGAGGGGCAAGTATGCAGTCTGTTCTGGATGAGAGAGCTTGGGAAGTGAGTCAGTTGTTGTTCGCTGATGATACAGCGCTGGTGGCTGATTCATGTAAGAAACTGCAGAGGCTGGTGACTGAGTTTGGTAAAGTGTGTGAAAGAAGAAAGTTAAGAGTAAATGTGAATAAGAGCAAGGTTATTAAGTACAGTGGGGTTGAGGGTCAAGTCAATTGGGAGGTAAGTTTGAATGGAGAAAAACTGGAGGAAGTAAAGTGTTTTAGATATCTGGGAGTGGATCTGGCAGCGGATGGAACCATGGAAGCGGAAGTGAATCATAGGGTGGGGGAGGGGGTGAAAATTCTGGGAGCCTTGAAGAATTTTTGGAAGTCGAGAACATTATCTCGGAAAGCAAAAATGGGTATGTTTGAAGGAATAGTGGTTCCAACAATGTTGTATGGTTGTGAGGTGTGGGCTATGGATAGAGTTGTGCGCAGGAGGGTGGATGTGCTGGAAATAAGATGTTTGAGGACAATATGTGGTGTGAGGTGGTTTGATCGAGTAAGTAATGTAAGGGTAAGAGAGATGTGTGGAAATAAAAAGAGTGTGGTTGAGAGAGCAGAAGAGGGTGTTTTGAAATGGTTTGGTCACATGGAGAGAATGAGTGAGGAAAGATTGACAAAGAGGATATATGTGTCAGAGGTGGAGGGAACGAGGAGAAGTGGGAGACCAAATTGGAGGTGAAAAGATGGAGTGAAAAAGATTTTGAGTGATCGGGGCCTGAACATGCAGGAGGGTGAAAGGCGTGCAAGGAATAGAGTGAATTGGAACGATGTGGTATACCGGGGTCGACATGCTGTCAATGGATTGAACCAGGGCATGTGAAGCGTCTGGGGTAAACCATGGAAAGTTGTATGGGGCCTGGATGTGGAAAGTGAGCTGTGGTTTCGGTGCATTATTACATGACAGCTAGAGACTGAGTGTGAACAAATGGGGCCTTTGGTGTCTTTTCCTGGCGCTACCTCGCACACATGAGGGGGGAGGGGGTTGTTATTCCATGTGTGGCGAGGTGGCAATGGGAACAAATAAAGGCAGACAGTACGAATTATGTACATGTGTATATATGTATATGTCTGTGTGTGTATATATATGTGTACATTGAGATGTATAGGTATGTATATTTGCGTGTGTGGATGTGTATGTATATACATGTGTATGTGGGCAGGTTGGGCCATTCTTTCGTCTGTTTCCTTGCGCTACCTCGCTAACGCGGGAGACAGCGACAAAACAAAATAAATAAATATATATGAGATGTATAGGTATGTATATGTGCGTGTGTGGACGCGTATGTATATATATGTGTATGTGGGTGGGTTAGGCCATTCTTTCATCTGTTTCCTTGCGCTACCTCACTAACGCGGGAGACAGCAACAAAGTATATAATAAATATGTATATGCGCATATGTAGGCATTTATGTATATACATGTATACTTGAGTGGATGGACCATCCTTTGTCTGTTTCCGGGTGCTATCTCGCTGACGTGGGAAACAGCGATTATGTACAACAAATAAATATAAAAAAACAAGTTTATTTGGTTTACCAGGATATAATGACAGGTTAGTTTGGGTGCGAGTTTCAGTGGAGAAAAAAATTGGAGAAGTGAAGCGTTATAGATACCTTGGGATGGACATGGTAGTGAACAGAATATGGTAGCAAGAGTGAGAGACATGATGGGTAAGGGGGTGAAAATTTTGGGAGAGCTGAAAAATGTGTGGAGAGATAGTTATCTGGGAGGGCAAAAATGGTTATGTTTGAAGGTATAGTAGTCTAAAAATTTTAATATGGATGCAAGGAATGGCTGTAGACCAGGATGTTCAGAGGAAAGTGGATGTGGAGACTAAATGTTTGAGGACAGTATGTGGTGTCAGGTTGTCTGATCCAGTAAATTATGAAAGGGTAAGAGTGAAACAAGGCAATTAAGTGTGTGGTTGAGAGAGCTGAAGAGGGTGTGCCCTGATTCAGTATGCTGACCCCAGTATACCAAAAACATTCCAGTTCACTATTCCATGCACGCCATTCACCCTCCTGCATGTTTGGGCCTCAATCACTTAAAATATTTTTCACTCCATTCTTCCTCTTCCAGTTTGGTCTCCTGCTTCTCCTTGTACCCTCCACCTCTGCCACATATATCCTCTTTGTCAACCTTTACCCACTCATTCTCTCCATATGTCTAAACCATTTCAACACACCCTCCTCTACTCTCTCAACCACAATTTCTATTACAACGCATTCTCTCTCTCTAACAAAAAGCCCAATCCTGGTGTGTATATGGTTTGCTACCCAAGTATGTCTCCACTACAACCCTAGTGCTTAGTGAAGGGTGGGGAAGATCAATGCTTCCTTACCTAACCCTGAATTTCTGAGGTATCTTACAGAATCTCTCATGCTCAAAGGACTTAGCACATGAGAGGGGGGAAAAAATCCTAAATTCAAATGTCTGTGAAAATTCTGCTTTAGCAGACCTAATGGCACAATCAAGATATTTTGAGGAAAGATGTATGCCATTTTTGTTTTTTACTCAATTTTTGTATATATAAATATTTTAAGTTATCCTGGTAATTCATCACTAAGAAATATTACTATATGATGATAGCAAAAACAGACAGCTGAACTAAAAAAAATTACCTAGTACTGGTATGTGAAAAAAAAAAGCTATCATGATACCAAAAAACACCAGATTACTGATAAAAGAATTCACAAAATAAAATTACAGGAACTAAATTATTCATTTTACTGAGATCTAATTACAACCCCATTCTTGAATTCTCTAACTAAAGTGGTTTAAGATACTAATACAAGAAAACCATTATAATTCTAAACAATATTCATAAGTAACTTACTACAAATGCTCTTCACAATACTGGTAATAAAAATCATAATTAAAATGAGGTTTGATTGGCATAGGATACCTTAGGGCTATAATGGATATATCTCATGAAATGAAAAGCCAGGAAGCTTTATAAGAAAACCCAAAAATGTTAATAAGCAAATAGTTAATACTTGAACTATATATGAAAAAAAATATTGTTTACGAAAATTTTTTAAATATAAACTTTACCTTTCTTATTGAAGAAGCTTGAAATATCAAAATAAGAATGATCTTGAGTATTAAACAACTGAGTATGGTTTACAGAATGCAACATGAAGTAATACTAATATACTGTAAATCAGTATTGACAAAAACAAGCCTTCATAAGCATCACAGTACTATCATATTAGCAAAAAATTATCAGTATTTGTTGGTACTCACTGCTTAACTGCATCAGGAATATCCAACTGATCTAATGGCACCATCTGTGCAAGCTCTGTTAAGTTATTCACGAATATTAACTTCCGGTAGAACTTGGTACTGTAAAAGAAATTATACTTTTACCACTCTTACATAATAAAGCCGCATGATTATGATTACATTCTCAAGCAATGCCTTACAAATGTGTGGACATCAAACTTCAAAAGAATTAGGACAGCTAAAATTAGCTCAAATTTGTGTTATCCCATAAGCAGATTAATCATATGCCAAATAACTATTTTCATTTGACTATCACCAAATTTTATCAAGACACAGTCTACGTACTCTTGATATTTAACATATAGATGGACATGAATGGTAACAGGGTAAATTAATGGATGGAAGGCTTGTATCACCTCTGCAGCAAAAAAATTACTTTAGTTAAATAAGTATCAGTGGAAATTTTTCGTAGCAGTGGTTACAAACATCTGAATTAATATCTAGCCACAGGAAGTTATGAGCAATATAAAGTTACACATTTAGGGAGACTGCAGGCACTGGATTGTTTCTCAGCAATGGACCTCCTACTTTGAAACTTGTTCCTCTCCAAGAACTCTTTGTTATGCTCCAAACAAGAATCAATTCAGACCAAAAGAGCAGTTATTTGTAGGGAAATGAGATACCCTGGACTACACCCTATCATTCATCAGGGAATGAAGTGTTACCACAACACCATGCTCCAGTTTGTCTAAGCAGTGGTGCAGAGGAAACTGTGTTAGAAACTTTAGTACACAAAGAGCTATGTATGGTAAAACACCAAGTGCAGATTGATTTTTGCCATAAGAGTGGCAAACTTATTGTGTAATCCATCCCGTAGGAGGTAGCACAAAAGAGAATAATGATAGCACAAAAAGTCCAGGGACTTGGCTTCAACGAACGAGTTACGAGTTACATGGTAAGAAAAATACTAAGAATATTGGGCAGTACTGAATTCAGAAATATCCAAGGTAGATGAACAGTTTACAAACACAGAACAATGACAATTATGCATAATGGCATACAGCAAGGGAACTATTTACAAGAGACAAGGTTGGGACATTTTAAGTATCCAAGGCAGAACACTTATGAATTAATTAATTACATTTTTCTTGTAGTATTTGGTGAGGGTCATCTGTGATCTCACTAACTTTACAATTTTCTAATACATAATGTAGATGGTTGTGAAAGGAGCTTTACAGACTAAGTCTATATTTAGTCTGTTCATCAACAGAAGTACAAACTCCCAAGAGTATGTAAAACCCTGCCAGAGTCAGGCAACATCAAGGTGTCTACATGTGTATATATGTATATGCCTGTAAATGTTGATATGTATATGGGGGTTTGTGTATACGAGTGGATGGATCTTTCTTCACCCGTTTCCTGGTGTTACCTTGTTAATGCTTCTGCAGTTTCTCACTCGAATCGGCCACAAGTGCTGTATCATCAGCAAATAACAACAGACTCACTTCCCAGGCCCTCTCATCCCTAACAGACTGCATACTCGCCCCTCTCTCCAAAACTCTTGCATCTACCTACCTAACCACCCCATCCATAAACAAATCAGAACAACCATGGGGACATCACACACCCCTGCGACAGACTGATATTCATTGGGAACCAATCACTCTCCTCTCATCCTACTCAAACATGTGCCTTACATCCTTGATAAAAACTTTTCACTGCTTCTAGCAGCTTACCTCCCACATCATATGCTTATATGCTTTTTGAGACCTTCCACAAAGCATCTCTATCAATTATCATATGCCTTCTACAGATCCATAAATGTTACATACAAATCCATCTGTTTTTCTAAGCATTTCTCAAACATTCTTCAAAGCAAACACCTGATCAACACATCCTCTACCACTTCTGAAACCACACTGCTCTTAGACCATCTGATGCTCTATACATGCCTTCACCCTCTCAATCAATACCCTCCCACACAATTTCCCAGGAATACTCAAACTTATGCCTCTGCAGTTTGAACCTTCCCCTTTGCCTTTGTACAATGGCATTATACATGCATTCCACCAATCCTCAGGCACTTCATCATGATCCACACATACACTGAATATCCTCACCAACCAATAAACATCATCACCCGCTTTCTTAATAAATTCAACGGCAATACCATCTTCCACAAAACTTTCACTACTACCTCTTCTCTCTTAACCAACCATTCTCCAACCCTCTCACACTTAACACACCACCTCGACCAAAACACCCTACATTCAACAAACCTTAAAAATTCCGACTCCATCTCCTTCTCACTTCATAACTACCTGTTATTAATACCCACCTTGCCCCCTCCAATGTTCCCATTTGTTCTCTCGTCTTATGCATGTTATGTACCTCCTTCGAAAACATCTTTTCATTCTCCCTGAAGTTTAATGATTCTCTCACCCCAACTCTCATTTTATCTCTTTTCCAACCCTTTCACCCTCTCTTGACATGCCACTTTCTCTTATATATCTACCAGTCATTTGCACTCCCTCCTTGTATCATCCAAATACCCCTTTCACTAACAACTTTACTTCATCCTGCCATTCACTACCCTTTCTAATCTGCCCATTTCCCACCTTTCTCATGCCACATGCACCTCTGGCATATGCCATCACTGCTCCCATAAATACATTGCATTCCCCACCCACTCCCCTCACATCATAAGCTCTTACCTTTTGCCATTCTATCCTCAATCTCTCCTGATACTTCCTCATACAAGTCTCCTTTCCAAGCTCACTTACTCTCACCACTCTCTTCTCCCGAACCTTTTCTCTCCTTTTTTGAAAACCTCTGCAAATCTTCACCTTTGCCTCCACAAGATAGTGATCAGACATCCTTCTAAGCACAGTAACACCCAAAAGTCTCTCTTTTACAGACCTATTAATTAACACAATCTAACACCCTTTGACAAAGCAAAATGCGTATGTGTAGGAAGAGAGGAAAGTGATTGGTTCTCAGTGAATGTAGGTTTGCGGCAGGGGTGTGTGATGTCTCCATGGTTGTTTAATTTGTTTATGGATGGGGTTGTTAGGGAGGTGAATGCAAGAGTTTTGGAAAGAGAGGCAAGTATGAAGTCTGTTGGGGATGAGAGAGCTTGGGAAGCGAGTCAGTTGTTGTTCGCTGATGATACAGCACTGGTGGCTGATTCATGCGAGAAACTGCAGAAGCTGGTGACTGAGTTTGGTAAAGTGTGTGAAAGAAGAAAGTTGAGAGTAAATGTGAATAAGAGCAAGGTTATTAGGTACAGTAGGGTTGAGGGTCAAGTCAATTGGGAGGTAAGTTTGAATGGAGAAAAACTGGAGGAAGCAAAGTGTTTTAGATATCTGGGAGTGGATCTGGCAGCGGATGGAATCATGGAAGCGGAAGTGAATCATAGGGTGGGGGAGGGGGCAAAAATCCTGGGAGCATTGAAGAATGTGTGGAAGTCAAGAACATTATCTCGGAAAGCAAAAATGGGTATGTTTGAAGGAATAGTGGTTCCAACAATGTTGTATGGTTGCGAGGCGTTAGCTATGGATAGAGTTGTGCGCAGGAGGGTGGATGTGCTGGAAATGAAATGTTTGAGGACAATATGTGGTGTGAGGTGGTTTGATCGAGTAAGTAATGTAAGGGTAAGAGAGATGTGTGGAAATAAAAAGAGCGTGGTTGAGAGAGCAGAAGAGGATGTTTTGAAATGGTTTGGGCACATGGAGAGAATGAGTGAGGAAAGATTGACCAAGAGGATATATGTGTCCTAGGTGGAGGGAATGAGGAGAAGTGGGAGACCAAATTGGAGGTGGAAAGATGGAGTGAAAAAGATTTTGAGTGATTGGGGCCTGAACATGCAGGAGGGTGAAAGGCATGCAAGGAATAGTGTGAATTGGAACAATGTGGTATAACAGGGTCGATGTGCTGTCAATGGTTTGAACCAGGGCATGTGAAGCATCTGGGGTAAACCATGGAAAGTTCTGTGGGGCCTGGATATGGAGGGTGTTTTGAAATGGTTTGGGCACATGGAGAGAATGAGTGAGGAAATATTAACCAAGAGGATATATGTGTCGGAGGTGTAGGGAACGAGGAGAAGTGGGAGACGAAATTGGAGGTGAAAAGATGGAGTGAAAAAGATTTTGAGTGATCGGGGCCTGAATATGTAGGAGGGTGAAAGGTGGGCAAGGAATAGAGTGAATTGGATCGATGTGGTATACCGGGGTTGACGTGCTGTCAGTGGATTGAATCAGGGCATGTGAAGTGTCTGGGGTAAACCATGGAAAGTTGTGTGGGGCCTGGATGCGGAAAGGGAGCTGTGGTTTCGGGCATTATTGCATGACAGCTACAGACCGAGTGTGAATGAATGGGGCCTTTGTTTTTTCCTAGCGCTACCTCGCACACATGAAGGGGGAGAGGGATGGTATTCCATGTGCGGCGAGATGGCGATGGGAATGAATAAAGGCAGACAGTGTGAATTGTGTGCATGGGTATATATGTGTGTGTCTGTGTGTGTATATATATGTGTACATTGAGATGTATAGGTATGTATATTTGCGTGTGTGGACGTGTATGTATATACATGTGTATGGGGGTGGGTTGGGCCATTTCTTTCGTCTGTTTCCTTGCGCTACCTCGCAAACGTGGGAGACAGCGACAAAGCAAAATAATAATAATAATAAAATAATATCTTTTTAAGCCAGGTATTCCCAATTACCAGTCTTTTTTCAGCACATAAATGCACAAGCTCTTCATCATTTCCATTCACAATACTGAGTACCCCATGTACACCAATCACTTCCTCAACTGCCACATTACTCACTTTCGCATTTAAATCACCCATAAGTAATCCCAGGTTTTGTGCACAAAAGTTGCTGAAACACTCACTCAGCTGCTCCCAAAACACTTGCCTCTTATTATCTTTCTTCTCATGACTTGGTGTATAAACACCAATAATCACCCATGTATAAGCAGAGTACCCAGTTTATTGAGTATCCCCTACGTGGACTAACAGACATAATCAGGATTTAAATCTATGTGGGCTTGAACCTGGGCATCCCAAAAATTCATCATGGTCAGCAATGCTAAGTGCAACACAACAGAGGTACATGCACTTCCTCTCTCAAGCCTGGAGGACAATCGTGTATAATAGGTCTTCTGAAGGTATTCAATACCCATATTCCATCCTCCCAATAACCCTATCAAGAACTTTGCTTTTGGGTTGTGGCAAGATATCTCAATTTGTAAATATTTAGAGGCAATGGGTACACAAGGAGTGGAAGTATATGGTTGGAGTGATTAACGGGTAAAAGAAGTCTTCAATGGGAATTTCAACTCACTGAACAACCATGCAAAAACCTTATGTGTACCCATTAATGACAAGACATCATGTAGGATATGAAAAACTTTCTTACCTAATGAATGGTCTTGAAAATGCTACCACAGCTCGAACCCAAAATGTTGGATGCACTACATGAAGGGCCTTCAAATTTTTCCGTAGTTTCCTGTCAATCATCTGATATGCTCGCTTTAGCCAGTGAAAGTTAGGCATGCTAGATCTCGGGGTCCCTCCAGCAAGGTACACCAGAATATAATCATCTGCTATCAGCTGCTCTAAGGTAGATAACACATACCTGGAACAAGCCACAAAACAGAGAATTGGTTAAAAAGAATATTAGATTTACATCCAGAAACTTAGAAAATCGATTAACTGTAGAGACAAGTATTATGGATGAATCAGTTCACACATACCAGTGAAGTATTATTCAGTGAAACAAATGCACAAACAAAATATTATAACATCCAAAAACATAATGTCTTTAAACAATGAAAATTCAAGTAAAATAAGTAAAAATTATGAAATTCAAGTAAAATAAGTAAAAATTAATCAGAGTCCACTTTATTTTGTCATGGTAGAAATTTAGGTAAAACAATTCACATAAGTCTAATACAACTTATCTGATTCCTTTGGTTTAAAGTTTGTAAAAAGTGATTACTTCAATGATATTATGATCAGAAATCAAAATTTTGCTAGAGTCAAAATCTGGGATAAGTGTGGTACCAACCATAAAAAAATATGTCTAATGTGTTTTCATTCCTTGTTGGTTTATGTATGAACAAATAAATTTACTTCCTCCCAGTTCACTTCCATCTGCTGATAAATTCTATTACATTTTATATATAAATGTGCATCCAAAATCCATTTTTTAAACTACTTTAATAAAAATGTCTCAACCAAAATATTACTGGCTAAGGTTAATCTATACCTCTCAAAAGTTTCATTTTCATCAGGGTCTTATAAAATTCTTCCATCCAAGTCTTAGGCAGTGTGTATGTCACTATATCAATTGTGTTTCTGGCAGGTATATTTACTGTCAATGTCTCACATTTAACATGGCTTAACCATGTCATCATCTGTTTTGCTTCTAGCCTGCTTTTATATATGTAGCAACAACACCCAATTAAATCTTTCCTGTCTAACCTGTCTCATAGCATGCTGTGTCCACTTCATTTCCAATTCATTTAACCAACTTTCCACCTATTTATTCACCAAATTACTTTATTCTTTATCTGGAATTTCCAGTTACTATATATATAAGATATATATATCCCCTGGGGATAGGGGAGAAAGAATGCTTCCTATGTATTCCCTGTGTGTCGTAGAAGGCGACTAAAGGGTGCAAGGGCGGAGAGCTAGAAACCCTCCCCTACTTGTATTTAACTTACTAAAAGGGGAAACAGAAGAAGGAGTCTTGCGCAAGTTTTGCGCAAGCCATCACTGCTTCCCTAAATACATCCCATTCCTCCCCCACACCCCTTACATCATTTGCTCTCACCTTTTGCCATTCAGCTCTCAATCTCTCTTGGTACTTCCTCATACAAGTTTCCTTTCCAAGCTCTCTTACTCTCACCACTCTCTTCTTGCCAACATTCTCTCTGTTTCTGAAAACTTCTACAAATCTTCACCCTCGCCTCCACAAGAGAGTGATCAGACATCCCTCCAGCTGCCCCTCTCAACACATTAACATCCAAATGTCTCTCTTTCACACACCTATCAATTAACACAATTCAATAACGCCCTCTGGCCATCTCTCCTACTCAAAAATGCATACTATGTATGTCTCTCGCTTTTTAAACCAGGTATTCCTAATCACCAGTCCTTTTTCAGCACACAAATCCACAAGCTCTTCACCATTTCCATTTAAAACACTGAACACCCCATGTACAACAATTATACCCTCAACTGTCACATTACTCACCTTTGCATTCAAATCACCCTTCACTATAACTTAGTCTCATGCATCAAATCTGCTAACACATCCACACACATTTAGACACCCCAATCTGAGCGTTCGATGAGGATGAGCACTCCCCGCATGACTCCTTCTGTTTCCCATTCTAGAAATCTAAATACAAGGAGGGGGTCCAGCCCCCCTTTAGTCGCCTTCTACAACATGTGGGAAGCATTCTTTCTCCTGTCCCCAGGGATATTATCAATCATTATTATTATTATTATTATTATTATTATTATCATTATTATTATTATTATTATACTTGATTGCCGTTTCCCGCATCAGCGAGGTAGCGCCAAGAAACAGATGAAAAGTAGCCCATACACGTACATATACATATCAACATATGTATACATATACTGAAACCACAGCTTCCTATCCACATCCACACCCCACAGACCTTTCCATGGTTTACCCCAGATGTTTCACATATCCTGGTTCAGTCCATTGACAGCACGTCAACCCCGGTATACCATATCATTCCAATTCACTCTATTCCTTGCACTTCTCTCACCCTCCTGTATGTTCAGGCCCCAATTGCTCAAAATCTTTTTCTTTTCATCCTTCTATTTCCAGTTTGGTCTTCTGCTTCTCCTTGTTCCCTCCACATGTCAACGTTTCTTCACTCATTCTCTCCTTATGTCCAAACCATTTCAACACACCCTCTTCTGCTCTCTCAACCATACTTATTTTTACTTCCATACACCTCTTACCATTTCATTACTTAATCAAATCACTTCACACCACAAACATTTCATTTCCAACACATCCACCCTCCTCTGTACAACCCATGCCTCAACCATATAACACTGTTGGAACTACTATTCCTTCAAACGCAACCATTTTTGCTCTCCAAGATGATATTCTCTCCTTCCACACATTCATCATTTCAAAACCTTCACTCCTCCCCCACCCTGTGACTGGCTTCCACTTCCATAGTTCCATTTGCTGCCAAGTCCACTCCCAGATATCTAAAACACTTCACTTCCCCCAATTTTTCTCCATTCAAACTTACATCCCAATTAACTTGTCCCTTAACCCTACTACACCTAATAACCTTGCTCTTATTCACATTTACTCTCAACTTTCTCCTTTCACACACTTTTCCAAACTTACTCACCAACTTCTGCAGTTTCTCACTTGAATCTGCCACCAGAGCTGTATCAATGGTGAACATGAACTGACTCACTTCCTAGGCCCTCTCATCTCCAACAGACTGCATACTTGCCCCTCTCTCCAAAACCCTTGCATTTACCTCCCTAACCACCCCATCCATGAATAAACTTAACAATGGAGGAGGGTGGACGTGTTGGAAACTAAATGTTTGAGGTCATTATGTGGTGTGATATGGTTTGATGGAGTAAGTAATGAAAGGGTAAGAGAGATGTGTGGAAATAAAGAGTGTGGTTGAGAAAGCAAAAGAGGGTGTGTTGAAATGGTTTGGACATATGGAGAGAATGAGTGAGGAAAAGTTGACAAATAGGATATATGTCAGAAGTGGAGGGAACAAGAGGCGGGAGACCACATTGGAAATGGAAGGATGAAGTGAAAAAGATTTTGAGTGATTGGGGCCTAAACATACAGGAGGGCGAGAGGTGTGCAAGGAATAGAGTGAATTAGAACAATGTGGTATAATGGGGTCGATGTGCTGTCAGTGGATTGAACCAGGGTATAGAAGATTTCTCTTCATCAATCTAATAAATAAACCATCCAATACTTGAAAATAAGGGAGAATTCCCTCAAAATGCTTTTTGGTTATCTAACCCATTAAGAAGAAGCACAATACTAACAAAAATAGATTGTCCATGACGTAGTTGTAGTCCCGACGTGTTCTATCAGGCAGATGGCAGGCACAGATGACAATAACAGCATTTTTATTTTCTCCCAGGTAACCTCCATGACTTATGCACTGTTAGGAGGATGAACAACAGTTGCATTCATAATATCTACAATGAATAAATCCAACACAAAAATCTTATTCAAACTACACTCTGGCTTATTACATTACAATAGCTAATCTCAACTAAGCAGAAATGGAATAAAACTTCAATATAAGTTCTCAAGGAGTACTTTCAAGGATATGTGTGGTAATTATGTAATGTTTTTATCATAAGCAAGTATGATTAGCAAGGGATTTCATCACTAGTATATATTATCTTGCAAGTGTGAAAAAAAAAAAAAAAAAATGAAGGAACATTTCTTATAAAGGCCTCCTTCACGTGAACAGTGTATGGAAAAAAAATCAAGGGTGTAAAGTTTAGTAATATTGGATTCATATTTTGCCTTGAAGTATAAGCAGCCAATTCAAGAATCTTATGTATGAATGACAAGAAAATAGTTAAATCAATGCCAAACCCTTAAATATCTATCTGTTATCAAGTTTCACCATGTACTATACTAACCTTGCGGTATGGAGCAATCACCTTCATGTCAATCCTTCGCCATACGCCACCAATTACAACACTCCTCCAGTGCCTCTCCTCTGCAGATTCCTCAGCAGCAGATAATTCTGGTATAAACTGAGGAGGTGGTGGTGGTATAGGTTCGAAGTGTGAGTCATCTGCATACTTCATGTTTACAGGTTCTGAGTTTTCAAAGGCTGATATTTCAATGTCTTCATCCTGCAAGAAAGATATGTCCAATAAATTCTCTCATTTTGTACTCTGATATGATCTTTCTGTTACTGACAAGTAATTTTTCATTTTATTCTTTGGAAGACATCTTGCTGTTAGGAAATACAAAATGCATTTCTATTGATAGCTATTAAGACAGCAGGAATGTTAGAAATTAGCAGCAAGCAGGGGAATACAAATATTTTTTCATATTTTCATATTGTATTTTCTACTATACTTAATCGCTGTTTCCCACATCTGCGAGGTAGCACAAGGAAACAGATGAAGAATGGCCCAAACACTCATATACACATATGTATACATAAACACCCATACATGCACATATACATACATAAACATTTCAAAGTATACATACATATATACACATGTACATATTCATACTTGCTCCCTTCACCAATTCCTGTCGCCACCCTGCCACACAGGAAACAGCTTCCCCCCCTAACTCACACTCTCTCTCTCTCCAGTGAGGTAGCACCAGGAAAAAAACAAAAAGGCCACATTCATTCACACTCAGTCTCTACCTGTCCTGTGTAATGCACCAAAACCAAAGCTCCTTTTCCATAGTTTACCCAAGACACTTCACATGCCCTGGTTCAGTCAACTGACAGTACATCAACCCCAGTATACTGCATTGTTCCAATTCACTCCATTCCTTGCACACCTCTCACCCTCCTGTATGTTCAGGCCCTGATCGTTTAAAATCTTTTTCACCCCATCCTTCCACCCCAAATTTGGTCTCCTGCTTCTCCTTGCTCCCTTCACTTGTGACACTTGTATACTCTTTGTCAATCTTTCCTCACTCATTCTCTCCCTTTGTCCAAACCATTTCAACACACCCTCTTCTACTCTCTCAACCACACTTTATTTCCACAGATCTCTTACCTTTCATTACTCATTCGATTAAACCACTTTGCACCACATATTGCCCACAAACATTTCATTTCTAACACATCCACCCTCCTCCATACAACCCTATCTATAGCCCATGCCTCAACCATATAACATTGTTGGAACTAATATTCCATCAAACATACCCATTTCTGCTCTCCGAGATAACATTTTCTCCTTCCACACATTCTTCATCGCTCCCAGACCCTTTGCCCTATTCCCCACCCAGTGACTCGCTTCTGCTTCCATGGTTCCATCTGCTGCTAAGTCCAGTCCTAGATTTCTAAAACACTTCAGTTCCTCCAATTTTTCTCCATTCGAACTTTCATTCCAATCAACTTGTCCCTCAACCATACTAAACCTAATAACCTTGCTCTTATTCACATGTACTTTCAACTTTCTCCTTTTTTTTATACTTGATCACCGTTTCCTGCATTAGCAAGGTAGTGCCAAGAGTCAGATGAAGAAAGGCCACATCTGTTCACATACACATATGCACATACATGTACATATACATACATGTATATGTATAAAAATACAGAAACATGTACATATTCATACTTGTTCACCATCATCCATACTTAATGCCATCCCCCCGTTCCACAGGAAACATCAAATGCATGAAAAATAATATATACATATACTTTCTTTTCTTCTTCCCCACACCTATAAACTATACTGGTCTATAGTTCACCAGTCTTCTTTCTTATAGATGGACGTGATGTTCACTATTTTCCACTCCCTTGGCACTTTGCCTTTCTCGAGTGACATTTTGAACAGTATTTCAAGAGCTTTGTCTAATGTTTCAGCACACAAGGTGAAATTTCATTCAAACCATGAATTTTTAGTATTTCGCTAATGTCTTTGTTAGAGAAAAGACCTTCTCCCCATTGCTTCTCTCTAGTGATGGAGCTCCCAAGTCTTCCAACGTGAAAGCACTAGTTACTCAGTTACTCACATTTCCTTACATCATCCTCTACTATTTTATCCACTTAATCTCTTCATATGATTAGCTGCCCTTTAATTGACAATCTACTAACAAAGTTATGGAAAAGTTTTAGATTTTTGTTTGCCTCATCCACAACATTCTTTTCAACATTTCTCTCTTACTGTTTTCTTAACCTGTTATACTTATTCCTTGCCTCTTTTATCTTGCATAAGCTGGGCCACTGGAGTGTTATCTACATTTCAGCCATTGCAGTTCTCTTAGTTCCTTCGCTTTTCACATTTATGATTAAACCACTCACTCCTGCAATGTAAATTACCCTGGTTCCTGGCTACTGAACTCCATATCCCAATCTGTTACCAGAAATGATCAAATTGTGTAGTTTCCATGATTATATCTCATCAAGTTCCATTTCATCTAACTTCCTCATTCACCACATAAACTTAAGCATAACATGATTACTTTTACCAAATGGTGTACCATGTATGATATTCTCAATATCCATGCTACTCTGTGTGAAGAGATCTTGTAGTGAGGGTGAATCAGTCCCTCTTATTCTGGTATGTTCAGTAACATGTTGTTATAAAAACTTCCAGGACACAGTCTAGGAACCTGTGTCTCCAAGGTTCCCTTTCACCAAGAAAATCCAAATCCTTTTTATATATCTCATAACTGAGATCCTCCATTATCAATATTTTACATTCTCTGAGAAGAGCATGATTTACCGCTTCATGTACCATCTTGATTGTTCCTTCAGTGTCCCATTCTGTATTTTACAATGGGCCATTTACTACTGTTCCCTGAAACTTAAGGTGATCTCTTACAAGACCCAGGAACCCTCCTCCTTTATCTTCACTTTTCCTCCTTACTATCACGAACCCCTCTGGACAGAAAAGATCCTCTTTTGTAATCTTTGTTTCCACAACTCCAACAGCACGAGGTTCATTTTCCCTTATATGCTCCTTAAATTCTAACTTTCTGCCAAGAACTACTTATCCATCAACATTCGTATACAAAACTCTCAGTCCAACATTCCTGACCCCTCTGCAGCATTGTTGGTCTCTTACCTCGCTTCACATCTTCCGTTCTTTTTTCATATGACTACTTTTTCCCCTCTCTTCTCCCTCCCCCTTTTTTTTGTTAATTAGCCTGTCTTAGTATCACTTGGCTAATTATTCCAAATCAAACCAACTATAATTGGTTGTCCCTTTATTTCTTGATTGTATCTGCAAATTGCACCTGATAATTCTAGTGCTTCTAGCATCCCGTTAATAATCATTTCTTTTTTCTTTTCTCTTTCCATTTCATTTGGTATATGTTCTTCATCCAGTTCAAAAATAATCAAACTTTCACATCTGTCAAACTCTTAGTTTAACTAATCTCATTTAGGTGCCACCCATGTTGCAGCTAAGCCTATAAGTTTTGGTTTGTCATCTTCAATGACACTGGCTTTTTCTATAATTTCCCTTTTTGCTTGTATGCACTGATCCTGTCTGCTATGACATGAAATTCTCATCTATTGAACCAACTTCTTTTTAATTATTGTCTCTAACTGTACATATTTGATCTACAGCTTCACTGAGAATCCTCATCAAGCACCTTAGTATCAGTGTCCCCAAGTTCCTGTGTCACTGAATCGGTCTAAATGCTCAGAACCTGTTGCCCAGCCCCTAAAAACAGCACCTCCCTCAAAACTATTTTCAAAAATTTATCTATTTATTTATTTTGCTTTGTCGCTGTCTCCAGCGTTTGCAAGGTAGCGCAAGGAAACAGACGAAAGAAATGGCCCAACCCACCCCCATACACATGTATATACATACACGTCCACACATGCAAATATACATACCTATACATCTCAATGTACACATATATATACACAAACAGACACATACATATATACCCATGCACACAATTCACACAGTCTGCCTTTATTCATTCCCATCGCCACCTCGCCACACATGGAATACCATCCCCCTCCCCCCTCATGTGTGCGAGGTAGCACTAAGAAAAGACAACTAAGGCCCCATTCATTCACACTCAGTCTCTAGCTGTCATGCAATAATGCCCGAAACCACAGCTCCCTTTCCACATCCAGGCCCCACACAACTTTCCGTGGTTTACCCCAGACGCTTCACATGCCCCGATTCAATCCACTGACAGCACGTCAACCCTGGTATACCACATCGATCCAATTCACTCTATTCCTTGCTCGCCTTTTACCCTCCTGCATGTTCAGGCCCCGATCACTCAAAATCTTTTTCACTCCATCTTTCCACCTCCAATTTGGTCTCCCACTTCTCATTCCCTCCACCTCTGACACATATATCCTCTTGGTCAATCTTTCCTCACTCATTCTCTCCATGTGCCCAAACCATTTCAAAACACCCTCTTCTGCTCTCTCAACCATGCTCTTTTTATTTCCACACATCTCTCTTACCCTTACATTACTTACTCGATCAAACCACCTCACACCACACACTGTCCTTAAACATCTCATTTCCAGCACATCCACCCTCCTGCGCACAACTCTATCCATAGCCCACGCCTCACAACCATACAACATTGTTGGAACCACTATTCCTTTAAACATACCCATTTTTGCTTTCCGAGATAATGTTCTCGACTTCCAAACATTCTTCAAGGCTCCCTAGGATTTTCGCCCCCTCCCCCACCCTATGATCCACTTCCGCTTCCATGGTTCCATCCGCTGCCAGATCCACTCCCAGATATCTAAAACACTTTACTTCCTCCAGTTTTTCTCCATTCAAACTTACCTCCGATTGACTTGACCCTCAACCCTACTGTACCTAATAACCTTGCTCTTATTCACATTTAACTTTCTTTCACACACTTTACCAAACTCAGTCACCAGCTTCTGTAGTTTCTCACATGAACCAGCCACCAGCGCTGTATCATCAGCGAACAACAACTGACTCACTTCCCAAGCTCTCTCATCCCCAACAGACTTGATACTTGCCCCTCTTTCCAAAACTCTTGCATTCACCTCCCTAACAACCCCATCCATAAACAAATTAAACAACCATGGAGACATCACACACCCGTGCCACAAACCTACATTCACTGAGAACCAATCACTTTCCTCTCTTCCTACACGTACACATGCCTTACATCCTCGATAAAAACTTTTCACTGCTTCTAACAACTTGCCTCCCACACCATATATTCTTAATACCTTCCACAGAGCATCTCTATCATATGCCTTCTCCAGATCCATAAATGCTACATACAAATCCATTTGCTTTTCTAAGTATTTTTCACATACATTCTTCAAAGCAAACACCTGATCCACACACCCTGTACCACTTCTGAAACCACACTGCTCTTCCCCAATCTGATGCTTTGTACATGCCTTCACCCTCTCAATCAATACCCTCCCATATAATTTACCAGGAATGCTCAACATTTGAGCACTCACTCTTATCCCCTTTGCCTTTGTACAATGGCACTATGGAGGCATTCCACCAATCCTCAGGCACCTCACCATGAGTCATACATACATTAAATAACCTTACCAACCAGTCAACAATACAGTCACCCCCTTTTTTAATAGATTTCCCTGCAATACCATCCAAACCTGCTGCCTTGCCGGCTTTCATCTTCCGCAAAGCTTTTACTACCTCTCCTCTGTTTACCAAATCATTTTCCCTAACCCTCTCACTTTGCACACCACCTCGACCAAAACACCCTATATCTGCCACTCTATCATCAAACACATTCAACAAACCTTCAAAATACTCCATCTCCTTCTCACATCACCACTACTTGTTATCACCTCCCCATTAGCGCCCTTCACTGAAGTTCCCATTTGCTCCCTTGTCTTACGCACTTTATTTATCTCCTTCCAGAACATCTTTTTATTCTCCCTAAAATTTAATGATACTCTCTCACCCCAACTCTCATTTGCCCTCTTTTTCACCTCTTGCACCTTTCTCTTGACCTCCTGTCTCTTTCTTTTATACACTGCCATTTCCCATGTTAGCGAGATAGGGTAAGGAAACAAACGAAGAATGGCCCAACCTACCTACATACTCATGTATATACATAAATGCCCACACACGCACATATACATTTCAACGTATACATACAAAGACATATACATATATATACATACATATTCATACTTGCTGCCTTCATCCATTACCACTGCCACCCTGCCACACATAAAATAGCTTCACTGTTTCAAGCAACTTACCTCCCTCACCATATAATCTTAATACCTTCCACAAAGCATCTCTATCAACCCTATCATATGCCTTCTCCAGATCCATAAATGCTACATACAAATCCATGTTTTTCTATTTCAAGTATTTCTCACATACATTCTTCAAAGCAAACACCTGATCCACACATCCTCTATCACATCTGAAAACACACTGCTCTTCCCCAGCCTGATCCTCTGTACATGCCTTTACCCTCTCAATCAATACCCTCCCATACAACAAACTCATACCTCTGAAATCTAATCACTCACCTTTATCCCCTTTGCCTTTGTAAAATGGCACTATGCATGCATTCTGATAATCCTCAGGCACTTCACCTTGAACCATACATACACTGAATATCCTTACCAACCAATCTACAACACAGTCAACCCCTTTTTAAATAAATTCTACTACAATATCATCCAAACCCGCTGCCTTGCCAGCTTTCATCTTTCGCATAGCTTTCACTACCTCTTCTCTGTTTACCAAACCATTCGCCCTGACCCTCTCACTTTGCACGTCACCTTGACTAAAACACCCTATATCTGCCACTCTATCATCAAACACATTCAACAAACCTTCAAAATACTCACTCCATCTCCTTCTCACTTCACCACTTCTCTCTTGTTCAACAGCCTCTAGGACAACTAGAATCCCTACTGCTCATTCTTCATTCTAAAAACAGCAACAGAATCTCCATAAATAAATAACTCTCCAGTGTTGCTTCTTAGCCTTTAGGGCCTCATCCTTTACAAGCCACTGGCAGAGGGAAAGGCTAGTGCAGTGTTTGCAGAGGCTCCTATCTAATGTTCCTAATCACTACTTCTATCTAATGCTCCTAATTAATAAATGTTTCTACCTAATAATCCTGCCAAAATGTTCCTACCTACTGCTTCTACCTAACAATCCTGCCTACATGTTCCTATCTTCTACTATCTACAGCTACCATTTTGCCAAAACGCATTTTAATTGCATTCCCCTAGTTATATGCTTCATCAACCCTCCTTCATCTGATGCCAATCTATTCTCATGATCATTTATCTTAATTTTTAATCCCTGGGTTTCTATTTCATTTTATTACACCCCTTGTGATCTTTAAACTGACCTGAGTTTCATTACTCTCATCTCTAATTACACTAATCCCTGATCCTGATTTATTGTTTATCATTTCAACCAAAAACTCTAAACTTTAGTTCTCTGGAGTTACATTTTTATCCTTCCCTTTAGCTTCCTTTTTGGGAAGCTTGTCACAGTTAAGTTACTAGTCTTGATATTCTGCCTCATCTCAATTTCTAGCTGAACTCAAATTGAAAAGGGTAAAATGAACAACTTTGGTGCATGATAAGCCAGTATAACATGACTACTTTTAAAGGTCTGCTATCTGGACTAACTTGAATCAATTACCCTACTTACATTTAATATCCTCTCATTTTTGTGGTTCAGGCAGTCTAAAGTCTCACACTGCTCAATCATAAGAGTAAGAATAACAAGGTAAAGTTGGTAAACAAACAGGTTTTATTCCAGGAATATTTTTTTATAAACTGTTGTCCGTGTTGCTATCAGGTTGTTTATATTTCATATAATAATTTACCCAATGACACTCCCTTGCATCAGTTCTTGATACTCTTGCTCATTGTTCCCAATTTGGCCAATGACAATATTTGTTGCTTGGATACACTTTATCTGCTCGATATTTAAAACTTTTGCTTTACTGAGTGGCAAAACTCTAGACATTTGATTTGAAAACTGATGTCCTCCTACTTCCTTTGTCACTAAAAAAAACCTTAAAAATTGCACCATCAGATCTAATACCTTTTGCATTATCATCATCATACGTAACTGCTGTTTCCCATGTCACTGACGTAGTGCCAGGAAACAGACGAAGAAAGGCCCATCCACTCATATGCATATATGTATACATTTATTTATCTATTTATTTTTATTTTGCTTTGTCACTGTCTCCCGCGTTTGCGAGGTAGCGCAAGGAAACAGACGAAAGAAATGGCCCAACCCACCCCCATACACATGTATATACATACACGTCCACACACGCAAATATACATACCTATACATCTCAATGTACACATATATATACACACACAGACATATACATATATACACATGTACATAATTCATACTGTCTGCCCTTATTTATTCCCATCGCCACCTCGCCAAACGGAATAACATCCCCCTACCCCCTCATGTGTGCGAGGTAGCGCTAGGAAAAGACAACAAAGGCCCCATTCGTTCACACTCAGTCTCTAGCTGTCATGTAATAATGCCTACTATCTTTAAAAGTACACTATAACCTGTACTCTAGCACATATTACTGTGCCACACTGATATCCAGGGTAATAATGAACACCTGTGGTATATACCCACTTCTGGCTATGTCATCAGAGTGCTGTGTACTATATGAGAACTCTAATACCCTCAGTTACAACTATGAGTAAAGAGTACATTCTGCAGACAGTTTTCCTTACATAGTAACTGTTCTCAAAAGACCACAAGTCACTGAACTCCACTCTACTTCTTCCACTACAGTAGGCTGTCCTCAGAACCTAACACTTATGTTGGTATATTATACTATCCAATGGAATACCATGAATTGCAGAATTACTAAGGTAATTATTGTCAAGCAAATAAGTTGTCTGCTACAACTTAAAGGAACAGTATCGCAATCATTTCACTCTTGTCAATATATGATGGATCCGACACAACCTATTACCTGGCCTGGATAACTTTGCTGTCAGAATGAGTGTGATTTGATTCTCAAAATTTTCTCATCATCTGACAAAAATTATTTTTCACTCAGCCAGTCATGTCTTTCTCACATTACCCCTCAAAGCTGATCACATTTTTACCCTGAGTGTAATGCGCTTGAACCTGAACTGCCTAAATGCTTTCATAGATGTATAGCTGTGTTGTTTTTTTTTTTTTTTTTTTTTTTTTTTTTTTGCTGTCTCCCGCGTTTGCAAGGTAGCGCATGGAAACAGATAAAAGAATGGCCCAACCCACCCACATACACATGTATATACATACGCGTCCACACACAGCACATATACATGCCTATACATCTCAATGTATACATATATATATATATACACAGACATATACATATATACCCATGTACATAATTCATACTGTCTGCCTTTATTCATTCTCATATACCCACATATACATAACATATACATACACACACACACAAATACACATACACAAATGTTCATATTCATACTTCCCTGCCCCTAACCATTCAAAAATCTAGTACCTACATAATTCAGGGGCCCTTCACACTCCACTTCTATGTGTAGGCCTACTGGAATGATGACCCTTAAAAATCCTGAGCAAGTTTCACCAATTCCAACAACTTCTCATTACCACTGTGTTTGTGATTACTATCTTTTATTTATGTACCATGTCTTTACTCTTATGCAGACATGAGCACACAGAGACGGACACACACACACCAGCCTGAGTCAGGTACCAACCAAGCCCATGGGGAGGATGAACACCTGAGTTGGGTGTACCCCAACTGCCACACTTTAGGTTCAAACTCATGCAGGTCCAACCCCCAGGCTGACTCACAGTCAGTAAAGCATGTTTGTAGTTTACTATTTGTGCTGTATGAGGAGTCCTAGTCTCATGGGGCTTCATTCTTTATTTCTTTTTTATCAGCAAACTAACATAAGTACAATACAAAAGCCTTACCCAAACTGCAATACAAAGCCCTTACCCCAATGTCATCTTCCTCCTCTCCATCACTCCTCTGGCTAAATGCTGATGTGACAGACATACTGTCATCTTCAACAGGCGATCGTAAGATATCCTCAGCTACCGAGATTCTTTTTCGCTGACTCGCAGTGCCAAACTCCAAGCTTATGGGTCTCTCTATGAATAAAAGTAATGCAGTAAAGAAAGAAGTATCATATCTTTAACAATATATGGACACTTTTACTCAGTACACATGCACATCAATTTTAAGGAACCTAAAAATCTATATTATCTCATATCCTTATATATAAATGGTTGAATTCAAGTAGAGAGGCATTTCCAAATAGGTGGCCCTAGTTATCCATGGAAGCATCACTATGAACGAATTTCATTCCATCATCTCTTGGTGATCTACAATATATTGCTAAAATCTACACTTCTTTTGATCACAAATATCTCTGTTACCATTTCTACTTCATGTATTTAACTTCCGTAACCCTACTTATCAAAGTGTGTATACATTAACTGTTACGATAAATCTCAAACTTGCCATAAATCTAATTTATGAAATAGAGAGGTGACTGTTTTACCATGAGAGTAAAAGAAGCATGGAAAATTCTTCACCATATTTTCTAAGCTATTATCTAATGACTCTTATTAAAAAACAAATGGTTATCTAGAAGAAAAAAAAGTGGAAAAGTTTTCATAAAAACATTTCAATAAGATTCAAGACTTAATGAGGGAACAAGAAAATTAAAAGAAAAATTAAGACAGTGAGAAAGGAAGAGAGGTAAGGACACAGGGAGGAAGGAGGTTAAGAAAGAGGAAAATATATTTGAGAAAAAGTTTGAAATTACACCATTGGTAGATTTTTGATAATCTGGTAAGCAAATGACTATAAAACCACTTTTAGAAGATATGTGATGCACCCATGGAATCATAATTACTAAAATAAACACATACCTTCTTCAGGAGATTTTGGATCTAAGGTATTCGGGGTTCCATCTGAATGAGGTAAAGTCATGTCTGATGAGTCACTTCCTTCAAACAAAAGCACTGATACACTAGATTCATCTTTCTCAACTTCTTCACATGTGCCTGTGATAACAATATCGGGCACAGAAACGGTTTTAGATGGTGTTTCACTTTCACTGTTGGGACCTTCTTCACTAACCGAGTCTGGTATTCTCACAAAAGGTACTTCAGTAATTTCAGCATTTGAAAGATCTGGCAAATCACTGCACTCATCATTAGTGGTGGCAGTCAAGTCAAGGGCTGGGGCTTTAATTTTCTTAAGGCCAATGTCTTGAGATTTGCTTTCGACAAAAACCCCTTCCACTTCCAATTCTTTGCGCCCTTCTTTACCCAGACGGAGTGATCTACGTCTCTCAAATCTGAAACCTGTATTATCTTCTAAATCAACATCCTCAATAAATACATTAGATCTCTTAGAGCTACTGTTATCACTTTCATTGGTTTGTGGGCTACTATCATCATACACAGCTCGAATGTCTGTCTTGACAACATTATCTAAATCTAGACCTTCTGTTGAGATCATTTTCTTTGGGGAGGAAATTCCACTGTCAGTGTTACCAGTATTATTATTATTATTCTGTTGCTCCTGCAGAGAATTGTGTAGAGCCTCAAGCACATCCTTGTTGACATATTCACTGTAACGCTCAGAATTATTCAAAACTTCTTCTATTTCTTTGGGAGTGAGAATGTCCTGCAATCTGCCACTAAGGTTGTAAATATCCTTATACTTTGTGAAGTCCAAGCATTCACGAACTTTCATGAGTGTGCTTTGCTCAATGCTAAGGCTTTCATCACCATGACTTTCTTCAGCTATGCTCAAACTTATGTTTGCAGATGCAAAATCACAACTGTCCTTTGTACTGTTGGATTTTGGTGTGGATGTTGTGGTGTGCTGATTGCCCTGATGCAATTCAAGAGGTACCTGATCATGAACCAAGTTATCAGAGATTTCATTTGTGAGACTCCTGCTATCCAAAGTATCAGAAATGTCTTCTACCTCATCATTGTCATTCAACATGTTCTCTATTTCTCTCAAGTCTCTTGCAAAGGTTCCTACAACATCAGATGAAAAGGATGCGTCAATTTGCATTCCCTGTATGCTTTCATTACCATTCAAATTGGATTTCTTCATGCCATTATACTCTTCAGGAATAGCAGTAGTGTCCTCAGGCATTATTTTCCTTCGCATACTTCCATGTCTCTGAAATTCTCCTGTTCGTACCAGCCCCTCTATTTTTTCTGCATCAGGAGCATGTATAGGTGTCAAGTTTACTTTACGTCGAAAACTTTTGTGCCTTACAAAAGCTTTTTCATGAGAGTTAGGAAGATGAAACTCTTCAAAATATTCCTCCTCTAAATCACTACCAACTTCAAATCCATCTCCTTGCTTGGGTGAATTATCAGATGATTCTAATTCATCTGCAAACAGAGCCTACTATTATTACATAAAAAACTAGCCATAATACCAAATGCTTATATACTTTTACATATACTGCAATCAATACCAAGTGTACACTACAATTCATTATTGCACTAAATACAAAAAAAAATTCTCATTTTACTATAGCATAATGAAACATTTTGAAGCAATCAACAAGTTAATTTGCAAAATGCATCACTTTAAACAAACACTACTGAAGTAAAGAACTAATTCAGTACATAAACTTTCTGTACAATAAGATATATCAATTTTATGGAAATACTGGCATGCACAATAAGACTGCTATTTCATATTCCAGAACTTTGGAGAAATATCAAATGTTCCTCAACTGCTAGCAAACATGTAGTTAACAAAATCATATTCTTAACTAAACTTTATGTATCTTAATGCTACTAATTTGCATCTATAGATATACTGTGCTTTTAATGCATCATTATACTTATGCAAACTAAACATGTCTGCTACTCCAAACTATACCTAATCAGCTGATACTTATTCTTCATTAAACACTTGATTCCTGATTCCTGAACCTTCCCATTCTAACTCCAGACTAATCATTTTTTAATCAGCATGTTAGATAAGTGTGGGAAGAAGAATCTCGAAAAGGATGGAGAGTATGAAAAAGGCAAAGGAAGAAGGTGGAGTTCCTACATGATAATGCTGCATGAACTTCTTTCTTATTAAGATTGTTCCTGTCAGCTGCTACATGGGACTGATTTCAACGAGATATCTAGTTTTCCTTCAAATGTTTCAAGAGTTGTTCCATGCATAGTCCTTATTTCTTTCGGTAATGTACTTAATAGTTGTTACAGCTTCCTAGCTAGGCTTTCACATATTGTTGTTTGATCAATTTTCTGTGTTCCATAGTATTAATGAAGATTTTACTCTCGATCTTCCCTGTTGTGAGGCTTCCAATTGCAATCTATTTCTCATATAATTTGTTGCCATGTACATATTACAGAATATCTTCTCTCTAGAGAGCTCCAACTTTCAGCCTTTCATAGTATTTCATATGTTCCATGCCCTTAATTCTGCTTATGAAGTGCTTCTGAACTCTCAAATTTGTTTCTATTTGTTTCACTGATGCCCATATGACAGAACAGTACTGTATTCAGTTTTGCTTCTCATGTAAATATCAAGCATTTTCATCAAAAGGCATTCATTATGAAATACCTCAAATTAATTACATGCATCACGTTATCTTCTAAAAATATAATTTACACTCTAGTTTATCAATTGCGATAACTAAATCTTTTACCGGTCTCACTTTTTATCGCTTTCTTTATTGGGTCTAAGTGTACTCTTACTTGTTCCATAACTCATTTGCTCAGTATCATTAAATTCCATCAAGTTCACTTCTGCCCATTACTAAACTGTGCCTCAGTCTTCTTACATATCCTTTGGATTGCATCTCAACCAATCATTCTGCCTGTTTTGGTGTAATCAATGAAGCCCCTTAGTGTGCTTTCTTTTACCTTGTTGCTGATGTCTTAATATCATTATGACAATTAAGGCTCACTCTGTTACATCTATTACCCTAAATGGAACATCCTCTTCCATAGGCATGGTTCTTTTAGTTCTGTTGGAAACTCAATCTATCTTCCTATCTTACTCTTAATGTTATTTTATATACTTTCTCTAACAAGATTTTGATATACTATGCGAAATGCTTTTGCAACTTGCATTAATCTTAGGTCACAAAATCAATTTCCAGCCACATTCCAGAGGTGTGTGAATCATATACTGTCATTATCTACATATTCCTCATTGTATTATAGTACACTCAATTATGAATGAACTGTGCTGGACTCAAATGGAAACTAAGCAGCCCTATGTTATCAACTCGTAAACACTGGTCAAAAAAATGCAAATCATTACCTATGCACTGTAATAGGTATAAAAGGGTGAATGGACATTACTGTATTATGTTCTGATAAAAATACAAAAGCAATCTTAGGCATGGATGTGCTGGGATGGAAAGATGATAATTAGCTGTTAGAGGAGGGGGTGAATATCTGTATAGATTTTCAGAAAAGAGGAAATGATATGAGAAGAGGGTGCTCAAAGTTGGTTAGTTTAAAAAGGAGACTTGTGTGATAAAATATAAGGAGACAGTGTAGAATGAATGACAAACGGTAAGAGTAAATGAAACTAGGTGAGTGGGTAACGAATGAGAGGTATTTAAGGAACCAGTGCTGGTATGTGTATGAGTGTAGTATCTAGAAGGTGGACATGAGAAAAAGGGTAGCGAGTGGTGGGATAATGCAGTAAAGTCGCTAGATATATTCATTATTATATACATATTTTTAAGCTGAGACAGCACAGGTATTACTTACACGGAAGGAGTGTAAGTGACTGGGATATACACAAGAGAGAGTGGCAAAGTGTCAAGAGGAAAGAGCAGGCACTGAAAAAGATGGCAAATGAATGCTGTGGCAAGTGATCATCAGTAAACTTCAAGGAAAATAAGATGAAATTTCAGAAGGTGAATACTGTTAGAAAAACAAGAAAGCAAATGGGAACATCGATGATGGGGGCAAACGAGGAAGTAGAAACAGGCAGTGATGATGGGGTAGAAATGGAGTGAGTACTTTGAAGGATTGTGGACTGAATTTGATGATAGGGTGGCAGATGTAGGGTGTCTGGGCCAAGGAGTTATGCAGAGTAAGAGTCATAGCAAGTGCTTTAGTGAAGAGAGAAAAGGCAGTGCAAGCTTTGTGGAAGATGAAATGTGGCAAGGCAGCTGGATAGTACGGTAGTGCACTTGAATTTCTTAAGAAAGGGGGTAGCTGTGGTGCTGACTGGTTAGTTAGGATTTTCAATGTACATATGGATCATGGAGTGGTGCCTGAGGATTGGTGGAATGTACGTACAGTAACACTGGCAAGGGGTACAAAGGTGTGTGTTCGTATTATGGATGTTTAAGTTTGGCTAGTATACCAAGTAGGTTGTATGGTGATCGAGAGGGTGTTGGCATGCACAGAACATCAAATGGGATGAACAATGTGGTTGATGGGTGGTCATGGAGTGATTTAGAAATTATGGGTCTAGTTCTATTGAAAAGAACAAGGTGCCAAGCACACTAAGGTAGAATCATATTGGAAAGATTTTTGTCTTGTAATATAAGTAATGAATATGAACCCATCTTAATATATTCATACATCTTTATACAAATACAATGCAGTGACAGTTTTGAGTATAATCAACTTCAAAAGTTTAACCTACCATATCTACAGCAATAAAAGCAACTTTGTATGCAAACAGTGCATTTACTAAAACCAAGGCATACCTGGTTTATAGCAAGGAGTAAGATAATTAGAGGAAGTAGACTGAGAAAGCTCCAGTAACTCATCTGCCTCCACAAAACACACACCATTAGACTTCTCTCTATTAGTCTTCAGAGCTAAGGGGCTGGTTGGAAACTCCACTGAAAGATTATCATTAATAATTATAATCAATTAAATATTCATATAATAAACGAGTAAAAACTAATAGATCAATAAATGACACAGTACATCAACTATTGAATGGAAAAAAAGAAAGGCCCAGCATTAGTTATTCAAAAAGATCACTTATATAGATTTTCAGAGAACCACAGAGAGGAAAAAGTATTAGCAATCAAGACATGAGCACCTAGAACACAGTGCAAATACATTATTGTAAGAAAATGACGAAACATGCTAGAGGCACAGAAAAGAAATGTGATCTTTTCAGAAAGTCCTGTAACTCTAGGAAAGTATAACTATACTTAATCTCATCCCTGGGGTGGGTGAGGGTGCAGCCTTGTAGTGGTTTTCAGAAGAGGGTGGTGAAAGTGAGCTTGGAAAAGAAACAAGAAAAATTACCAGAGATTGTGTGCAACATGGCAAAAGTGAGTAAATAAAGGTAAAGTAGAGGGTGAGGATAGAAGGTATCTAGGGAGTCACTACCAGAATTCATGTGTAGTGATCACGTACACAGGCAAAGAGACAAGGCAAATGTTCGAACTACAGAGATATGTGTTTGCAGAGTGTACCTGGAGAGTTGTATGGGTGCATGGTGACAGGATAAAAACACAAACAGCATCTGACTGGGGAGGAGTTTCACGGGTGGTAGAGAATGTGTGAACTATGTATTTGTTTTAAAGAGTGTGTAAGAAATAATGCAGACCAACCTACAAATATAAACACGCACCTTCCTATTCTCATCCCTAATAGTCATATCTTATTTAGAGGATATTTGGATAATACTATTTCATTCATATCCTCACACACACCTGAAAAGTTACTCCATGTGTTCTAGAGGCCCCTACCAAGGCCGTGCTACTTTCAGTAGGAGGGAAACAAGAACTCCTTTCGAGCAATTTGACGAGACTATACTCTCAATGATACAGTCTCATGAAATATGACTTTTCACTCATGGTGTAGCATCATGCTGGTGGAGTTTGGTAACACCTCAAAAAGAGGTGTAGAGGTTTTTGGGAAAAGGGGAAATGTTATGGGTGAGAACACGATAGTGAAAGTGAGCGAGCCACAAACTTCTCTTGCACATGACGAAACTGCTTCTCCAAGTACTTCATTCTTCACCAACTCCACCATCTTCATTTACTCTCATCTTTTACCATTCTACACTCAATTTCTTGATGTTTGTCCATCCACCTCCCTCTTCCAAATTCACGCTCTTTCACCATCCTGTTCTCACGCATATTTCCTTTTTTCCATAAACCTCTACACCTCTATTTGAGGTGAATTCCACTTGCAATGTTACACCAACAGTGAAAAGTCACCTTCCATGAGGCTGTACCATCGGGAGTAGAGTCTCATCAAATCACTTCTTGCTTGAAAGGAGTCTACATTTCCTTGCTAATGGAAGTGGCACAGCTTAGGCAGGAGCCTTTAGAAAGAGGTCCTGATTAACACGAGGATTCACAGAAAGAGATCCTGGGGTAATCATATATAAATATATAAAAACATATCTGCTCAAGAGACCTGGGTGACAGTCGTGTGGAAGTAACCATGGAGAAGCTTATAGAAGAACAATGATATTGAGAGATGAGCAAAAAATGCAAGAAACACTGTGGCAACAACTTTAATTCATCTCCAAGATTTTCATAAATAAAGGTACATTTCCTAATGCTTTTTTTTTATAAAATAAATAGTATAATGTTACCAGTTTCTGTAGTGTAGTCCTCCGGGGCTGGGAGTGTGAGGTCTGGTGTAATTACACCCGAAGATGATGGTGGTCTTGAGGAAGCTGCTGACGATGGAGAAGATAAGGATCCAGCTGTCAAGTTGAGGTCAGTTGTGCCTAACGACATTTGTGAAGAGGAGGTCGGCCTGGACGACGCTGCTGAGGAGTAGGCTGAGGAGGCAGCTAGGTCTGGGTCACTGGTAGTGAGGTCACTGGGTGCCAAAGACACCTGGGAGGCAGCAGCACTGAGAGGCGGACTGGCTGGGCCCTTCATGCCTCCTCCTTCAGGTCTGCCTAGGTCATCTACCAACCCCAGCCCTCCATCGATGATGACTTCACCACTCTCACCGCGCATTACAACCTGCAGTGTTATTTCCATTAGTACTTTATCATCAATGCAAGCTGTAGATACATTTCATACACTAAAATGGTGTTGTAACAATAAGGATATCCAGATGCACAAAGAAGTATGAAATAATAATTCAATATTCTACGAGTTAGAAGACAAATTCAAACATTCAACCTATGTTGGTACTCTCAAACACAAGGTACAGTATTTTGTATGGTTCATTTTCACCAGAAACCAAAACTGTAGCCTGTCTTATGAATAAAAAGCAGCTAATCGTTTCTTCTGCCTTACTTGACCATGTAAGCAACTTTTGCCAAAATTATATCAAGTTTAACTCGTAATATGAACTCTTCATTTATGACAGCATTGTTCTGACGGATGCCTGAAATATCGAACTGCAGCCAAATTTGCTGAGCACCTGAAAAAATAATTATTTTCTTCAATCGACCTAACAACAATCAAAAGTCTAAAGCTTAAGTCAAAAAGTATAATTCAACAATCTTACTCAGCTGTGTAAATACTTCTCTAGAGTCTCTCTGCGTGTAAAAATACGAAAAAACAGTCTTGCCAGTTGTTGTAGACATCGAAAGACTAAAAATTTCCTCAAACAATTGCTATCACAAAACTTTTTGTCTTTCCGACGAGTTCTTACGTTCTCAAATGATACATCATTTCTTGACCATGAAAACTTTAAAACTGAATCATTGTTAAACCACCAGAGTCCACGCTTTAAAAAAAATCTCAACCACTTGAGCATGACGGTTTGACCCCAAGGTATGTTCGCCTACCTTTTAGACTAACCTTAAGGATCACAGCAAAAGTCGCCATTGTACGCAAGGGTTGTGTGGTTGTGCTCAAATTGTTAATGCAGTCAATATGTATGTCATGTCTGCTGATGCAATACCTTTATGTAATGAAGTTCCTCTTTTCATCCGAGTTGGACGCAATTTCAACTTTAAACCTCACTCAGTACATGTTGAGACCAACACGTTAAATTTTCTATGCATTACTACCTAAATTCCTATCTTTACATAGAAATCATAACCAGAGACCCTAAAAAGGGTCAGCATGCACGTGTCTCCTCTTTGCAATCTTTTACACCATCTTTAATATCACTAAACCTGCTGCTGTTTCGTGTCTAGCATGATCATCTAAGTCGCCAGGCCTTACCTTATGATAGGACGTGTTCCTATTCCAGATCTTACAAATTGATAAACAAAACCTTTTCTCTGTAAAGCTACTGACTATATGTAGGCCATGCTAAGCCTCTACAGTAACAACTGGAACAAAAGATACATTTTTTCTGATGTAAAAAAAAAACATTTCTCATACCTTGACATGTTCCCCATCATGGAGAGAGAGAGAGAGAGAGAGAGAGAGAGAGAGAGAGAGAGAGAGAGAGAGAGAGAGAGAGAGAGAGAGAGAGAAACTTTTCTACCCAAAAGATTTTCCAAAAGAAGACAAAGAATGAGTAGTGCCAGTTATACATATTGGGTGTTATGTCTAAGAATAGATTTTATGGTTTCTAGAATGAAAGCCAGCTGCCTACATGTGAGTCATGTATAAGGACAGATTTCATGGTATCTGGAACGAAAGCCTGCTGCCTACATGTGGGCGAGGCAGACAGAAGAGTTAACTGATGCAAGGACGTGTACCAATTAGCTTCCATACCCTGGCGGATAGCACAAATAGTTTACGTCCCTGGTCGGTGGCCATCTATTACTACAACTAAAACATTACAAAACCTTTTTTTTTTTTGTCATAGAGAACACACAACACAGTATACAGGTTAACCATAGTTTGTCTGCCACTAGGAACGTTTAATAGCTGTGATTAATTGGTTTCTTTGCCTAGTGTCCACGCTTCTCTGACCCATTCCTGCTGCACTTATTTTTGTTTGGTTTTCAGTTGAAGGTTGATGGGAAGTGTTTGCATTTTTCCTCAAAGGGATTATAATATTTTTTGTCTGATTTTATACTTTTCTTCAGCAGGATCACATATGCTCTAATTAGATGTCACGTTTTTCTCAAAATGTAGTCTTGAGAATGAGTTATTTTGAGTCATTAATACTTACCCACGGTCCAGTTTCTAAGAAAGAGTCCTGGTGTTACTCAGGACCTCTTTAAAGGCTGCGTTACTTCCAGTAGCAGGGAATGTAAACTCCTTGAGACTACTATCAATGATACAGCCTCGCCAAAGTAACTTCACTCGCAGTGTACCCTCCACCGGTCCGGTAACACAGATTCGTGATAGTAATACAGATGAAATAAAGTTCCTCTAAGGGTCGCCAACTTGGTGTGTCGTGTTTCAAAATATAGCGGGATTACGAAAAAAAAAAAAATGAAAAAAACAATAAATGCAGGTAAAAGAGTGATATATACCGGTTCATGGTACCTTAAAAAGAGGGCTGTAATAAAACTCGGTAAAGCGAGATGAAGTGCCTTGTCAACCCCCGCAACACAGGTCAAAGGTATATCCGGTACTCTCAAGAGCCCCCCTTCCCTCCCCTCCCAGACCCACACATCCTTTGTTGAGGCTCAGGTACAAGGTGCGGCTGACTGGCTGGCTAAGGGGGAAGGGGGTCACCTTGAACGCTGCAGAAAGAGGAGGGGGGAAGACAACGGCCACCTGAGGAAGGGGCAATGACAATCCCCCAGACTATGTACATATATGTACACAAAATGTGATGTTAATAACAGCTACGCGAGAAAATAAGAGGGGGTTTCCCCATATACATTAAATATTCAGTATTGAAGTTTAGAGTTTGCCATTCATGTCTATATGAACAAGCTGGGGAAATTTACTCTGATCACCTAATGATTCTCTCTCTCTCTCTGCTAGGTGAGGTTGTAGTGTGGGGGGGGGTTCAATTTCATTTTTTTTTTTTTTTTTTATACTTTGTCGCTGTCTCCCGCGTTTGCGAGGTAGCGCAAGGAAACAGACGAAAGAAATGGCCCAACCCCCCCCCCCCCATACACATGTATATACATACGTCCACACACGCAAATATACATACCTACACAGCTTTCCATGGTTTACCCCAGACGCTTCACATGCCCTGCTTCAATCCACTGACAGCACGTCAACCCCGGTATACCACATCGCTCCAATTCACTCTATTCCTTGCCCTCCTTTCACCCTCCTGCATGTTCAGGCCCCGATCACACAAAATCTTTTTCACTCCATCTTTCCACCTCCAATTTGGTCTCCCTCTTCTCCTTGTTCCCTCCACCCCCGACACATATATCCTCTTGGTCAATCTTTCCTCACTCATCCTCTCCATGTGCCCAAACCACTTCAAAACACCCTCATCTGCTTCCATACCCGCGATACCAAATAGTTTACCCATTCCTCTTACTTACTAACTAAACTATAAAACCATTTTCTTTCATAAGAACATCCAAACACTATTCAGTACATCCATCCACTGACGTTACACTCTATCTATGCTCATCGCCTTGTCACGCTCATACACTTGACTTTTTGTTGGTATAGTCATGGCGAAGTTATTCCTCAGGTTAAAATTACATTTATATTGCTTTCGCAGATAATATGCTATTATGCAGTTCCAACATGTCTTAGCAATGGATTTTTCGACCTATACTTCCCACGTCATGATTTCGATTCCGGTTCTCAGGACCTCAAGCTGCGTATCACTCCAGTACTAAGAATTAACTCCTCAGTTTTTCCCCATTAAACTCACCTCCCAAATTTAGTCTGTACCCATCAACCATTCTGATACAGAAAAACGTTCCTCTAGTTCCATTTCTGTTCAATGCTTTCATCTGACAAACATTGTAAAGTATGATCCATTAATCATTCTCTTCACAAAACATGTCAAGATGTTTGACTATCAAGTTCTAATACGAAGGGCATGTTATAGTTTCAAAGGAGAATGTATAGGGTCACTATTTGTGTTACGAGGAAAGAGGCCCCGTCTCAATCTTATACATGTTCCAGATTGGCGGATGAACAGCTAGAATTCGCAGTGGGCTGATTGCTGTGCCCAGGTTTCGAAGCCCCTTCAGATTCATTGTCAGAAACGCTAACCTATACACCACGGAGGCCCGTGTGAGTGATTACAATGTGTGTGTTACGTTTATAAAGTTTAATACTCGTGTTGCCCCATCTCTTAACCTTGTGCGTGTCCAGTCTTTACACCTATGAATGCACGCGCGCGCACACACATCAACGTAAGCCAGATATCCATTTACGAAACAGCCCAAGGGAAGGATGAACACCTGCGTAGGGTGTCGGCCGACTGCCACGCCGAGGATTCGAACCTATCCGGTTCCGACCCCGGGCTGGCCCGTGTTAGACTCACGCATAGTGACGATAACCGTACCATCACCAAGGCCCGCGTATTTTGAATAAATAAAGAAAAAAAGAACGGTTTATCGAACTCAGGAAGCCATTTGGCTGAAAGTACACAGCTGTGGAATTACACAACTGGTACGTCATAATGGTTACTAGTTAAATAATCAAGATACTTTTACGCCTTGGCTAAGCACACGAGTGAAGTCTATCTATACAGTACAGAAATCTTACATAGCGAATTCTATGAACATACAGTATACATTTAGTGATGACTAGTGGAACATTACGAGATACAAAGTTACATATTGGCTGAATTACATTAGTATTGCGTTGACATACAATATGTAATAAATGGTGAACATTAAGTGATGTAAAGCTACATACTTGTTGAACTAGAGTAATACTGTGTTAACAATGTATTCAATGGTGAACATATGTGATCACTATTTTCGCGATGGCTACGTTACAGTAATACAGCAGATGACATACACATAACTATGGGAAAGCTAAGCTATCTGCTTGCTTAGCTGTGCACTTGTTCACGGACAGTATGAAATCTACAAAAGTAGGTGTAGCACATTATCTGTACGTGGACTGGTTGGTATAAGATGGTTGTGGTGACAAATATCGGTCAGTGGAGGTGTCTTGGTGGTATGGTGCGAGTTATGTCAGCAGAGTCCTGGTGTCTGTACTCGGCAATTGCCTCTGTGACCCTCGAGGAACTTTAACGGTCAGGGGGCCAGAGAGTGTGGCAAACAGTCGACCGCAGCTCCGACATAGGCTTCTCGAGAGACTGTCACATAGTTACTTCTTCACCAGTAACGGTATCTAATACGTATATCTCTCACATAGATTCAATGGAGATGGACATTGTGTGGAGATATTTGGTTCATTCAGGCGTAATCCAAGTACCGAGATGGGTGGAGAAAGAGTTCAGTTCAACATCCTGCAGGCGGCCCGAGAGAGCCGCTGACACGCCCTACCCCATCGAAGGTTGGACGAGGTGTGTGTGTGTGTGATTACCAATTTGTGCTGTACAGGGGGGTAGTTTTACTCTCGTGGAGCCCTATCTTTTTAACATTCTCTATGGCCATACACTTCTTAAATTTCTACGCACTGTTTGCATTACCCACACCCTCAGTCATTCCATTCCACACGTCCACCTCTCATACAAGTACTTCTTAACACAGTTTCTTAATCTTCTTGCTTCATTTCTTGCTATGTCCTCTGGTTCTTCTAACCCTACATCTCGAAGAGCTGCTCACTGTCCACATCATCGATCCGTTTCAAAAAGGTTGTGATCATCCCTTACTCTTCTCTGTTCCAAAGTTGTGATCATCATCCCTTACTCTTCTCTGTTCCAAGGTAAGCAAATCTAAAACCACTAGCCTCTCCATGTAACTTGGCTTTCTTAAATCTACTACGTGAATTGCCCTCCTCTATTAGCTCTCCGTTTCATTTGGAGCGGGGAACAAACTTGAGAAGCATAATCTAGCTTTCATCTTAATAAGGTGTGAATAACTTGCAAATAGTTCCGTATCTATATATAATCGAAAGCTAATCCGATATTTACCATTAAGAATTTGTCTCAAACATTCTCCTTATATGGGACTCTGACTATGGGTTAAGGACGACCTTGTCACTAGCTTCCCTCTCACAATCTCGAAGCCTATTTCCTGTTAAATAATTGTACAGAGGCCTTTTTTTCTTTGCGCGCGCGCGTGTATATATATATATATATATATATATATATATATATATATATATATATATATATTATACTTTGTCGCTGTCTTCCGCGTTAGCGAGGTAGCGCAAGGAAACAGACGAAAGAATGGCCCAGCCTACTACCCCCATACACATGTATATACATATACGTCCACATACGTACATATACATACCTATACATCTCAATGTATACATATACGCACACACATATACATATATACACATGTACATAATTCATAGTCTGCCCTTACTCATTCCCGTCGCCACCCCGCCACAAATGAAATGACAACCCCCTCCCCCGTATGTGCGCGAGGTAGCGCTAGGAAAAGACAACAAAGGCCACATTCGTTCACACTCAGTCTCTAGCTGTCATGTATGATGCACCGAAACCACAACTCCCTTTCCACATCCAGGCCCCACAAAACTTTCCATGGTTTACCCGAGACGCTTCGCATGCCCTGGTTCAATCCAATGACAGCACGTCGTCCCTAGGACTTCCTTCTACTGAAGAGACCTGGTGTTAACCATGCGTTATTTCCGACGGCTCCTGAATTCCAAGCTACTTCCAGTAGCTAAGAAATTTGATCTTTCGAGTGACAAGTTCTGTGATACAGCCTAGTCATCCCCAGTTAAGTATTGTAACCTCTACCAGGCGCAACAGGAGGGAGCGCTACCGCTAGGCTATGATAGCCCTAATAGGAATATGACTATTCAAATACTATGTACTCGAATACCCTTCTTGTCCCCCCACACGCTTTACGACTCACTCCAGCCTCTATGGTTCCAATCCTCCCAGGCATCTTAAACACTACAATTCCTCAAACATAAGTCATGTATTCAAACTCATACTCCAACATATCTGTCCCTCGGCACTACTAAAATAACTCTTGCTTTTATTCACATTTACACTAAACTTTCTCCTATCGCACATTTCTAAAACCAGGCCACCAACTATTTCAATTTCTCACTTGAATTTACCACTGGTGCAGTGTCTATAACGTAAAAATTCGAATTCCCCGACCACCCCACCACCAACATGTCATACGTACGAAGACGGAGGAACGTCCCTTCCTCGTGCATGGCAGGAGCGTCATTCCGTCCGCCTAGTGACGTCATACCCACTTCCATCGCACTCTGCCATCTGTGGCTTCTAACTCATTACGACATTCCAATACGTTCCCTACGTGCCCCCAAAAATATACACAATCAGTTCGCTAAGAAATCTTAACTGTGCAAATTGTATATCATTTTTTTACAAGGGTTATCAAACTATTTACAGATGTTGGCAACACTTGGTGCCTGATTGTGTCCGTCGTTTAGATTTTTTTAACGTTAGCTCAGACGGCACAGGCAGCCGAGGCCATCCTATTAACTCTCTCTCTCTCTCTCTCTCTCTCTCTCTCTCTCTCTCTATATATATATATATATATATATATATATATATATATATATATATATATATATATACACACACTAGAGCTAGGTGCTCATTTTATCCATCATAAGAGTAAATTTTTACTTAAACATTTGAAAAGGTCCTACATGCGCACTGCAATCAAAATTTGTTCGTTAAACACTGATCCTCAACGCATGCTATCAGCAAAAGAAAAAAGGATGAAACGTACAATATTGAAAAACATGTCTGGCCTCTCAACATGAAAAAAAAAAAAAATGTAGTGACAGACTACTGGTCAGCTATAATGACACCTCTACCAAAACTCTCATGGTACCATCCATGTCTGACTGTACTGCACTCTGGGAGATGGGATGGGCAAAGCTTGTATACCAAGCCAGACTCGCAGCGGCTGTCCCACGAGTCATTTGGTCGACGTCAGCCGCACTCCTAGCGCTGGGGAGCGGCTGCACGTCTTGTCGCTTCATCACAAAGACCTACAGTAGTGTTGAAGAAACAGTCAACACGATCGGGGAGGACACGGAGCATCCCTCCACGCCCAGCAATGAGCCATCTGCCAACACGGTCTCAAAAGACAAATATAGAGGGAATTGATGAAATCTAAAAAATACATTTACAAGGTGCTCAATAGTTACGGACGTCTGACAAAACTCAAGAGGCCTGACTTGTGCAGGAATGAGGTACAGCAGCAACATAAAGTGGTCAGCACGAAGCCTGGCCTGGGGCACCCTACCAAACTGCCCCGCACAGCACTCTCACTTTCAGACGCTGTTTGAGCCTCTCCACTCTTCGAACTGGTTGACAAGGCACGACCACTTTCAACTATATCTCGCCCCCAGTCTAAAAGTAACAAAAATATTCACAAAACGAAACACTGCACTTCAGATGTCAGAAAACTATATCAGAGAACTTGGAGCTCTGAGTTGCTTGGATGTAAAATATAATAACTACATATTAGTTGAAATCTCAAAACTGAAGACAGCTGGTTTTCTTTATAAATCCGGCTAAAAATCTTTAACGAAACATTTGATACGACGTTATAAAACAACTCAAATTTTGATTCAATGGGGTTTTGTTAGATAAAATAATTCATATACTTCCACAGATGGAGAACATTCTATGAAAATATGTCTTATGGGCAGGTGGCTGAAATGCAAGAAGCTGTTTCATTGGCCATTAATGTAGATCACAAACAACTAAGTAGACTTGAAACATTTAATTTTTCCTTAGGAGGGCCTTGGGTTTATATATATAATATATATGTTGGAAAGGATCACAATTTTGCGAGTGATCAATGATATAGTCACGCTCCTGACGCATGTTCCTCCGGGTCTAGTATGTGTGCCCAACATCTAGTGTTATATCCCGTCATCGGGGCCTCTCTAACAAGCGTGTCCAGCACAACTGTTATTTTGTATGCTCGTGTTTTGGTCGTCTTTCCCTGAGAACCATTACAAGTTAACTTAAACAACAACACACAATATTATTTGATACATGTCACTGACAGGTCAATGTTTATGTGTGTGGCGAATTATTGGTGGTTAATCAGTGTGGGGCGCTAATTGCCCCCCTGGTATACTGCAGGAAGGTCACAGTGATGCACGTGACCTGATATTTGCTGATGCCCACGAGTGTTCCCGTTGTTTTTTTGTTTCCTGCCCGCGAAGAAAAAGAAAAATAATAATCTGGAAGTTGGTCCATCACTGAATCTTCCAACAGTAAAGCAAAAATGATACTTATCATAAGTGAAGAAATATATCGTACAATCAAAATCAAAAGTTTACGCTCTGATGGACAATACTGCGCAGAGAAGAGCAAAGGCCTTAAGTATCCGAGTCTCCTACAATCTTAACACGAGACGGAAAGAGTAACCATTAAATTTCTGAACGTCGAGATCAAGCAATGCGCTAAAGTTCAGTAAAGCTTCATCACGCGGTAACATGGTAAAACTTAATTTTCCAAAAGAAGGAACAGAGAAGGGGGCCAGGTGAGGATATTCCCTCAAAGGCCCAGTCCTCTGTTCTCAACGCTACCTCGCTATCGCGGGAAATGGCGAATAGTGTGAGTGTGTGTGTGTATATATATATATATATATATATATATATATATATATATATATATATATATATCTGATTAATGATTAATTATATATATATATATATATATATATATATCTTTTCTTTTAAACTATTCGCCATTTCCCGCGTTAGCGAGGTAGCGCTAAGAACAGAGGACTGGGCCTTTTTTGGAATATCCTCAACTGGCCCCCTCTGTTCCTTCTTTTGGAAAATTTAAAAAAAAAAACTAGAGGGGAGGATTTCCAGCCCCCCGCTCCCTCCCCTTTTAGTCGCCTTCTACGACACGCAGGGAATACGTGGGAAGTATTCTTAATCCCCTATCCCCAGGGATAATATATATATATATATATATATATATATATATATATATATATATATAATTAATCATTTGCTTACAAAAAATAATTTCATAAGGGATCATCAGGATTACGTAACTATTACTCGAGCCTTCAAAACTGGCGAATGTTTGCCGAACAGATTCAATTGTTCGCAGACTTCATTCGCCACAGAAAAGAGAAAGAAACTTACCATTATAACCTACAATGTAACCGATCTTCGGTACTAGTCAACCTTTGCACAACAGGGCCAAGTTCACGAACAGTAATTTGACGTTGGTGTAACGGGGGTTTTCGGGGTCAATTCTACGATGAGGCGCTGCGATCATCTTTAATCAGCTCAATGTCAAGAAAATTACGGCACTGCCTTGCGAGACTAATTGTACGCCCGAGGAAGCGCTGGGTGGGGCTGATAACCTAACTGCGTCCGGAGCGTGGGACCTGCCTTGGTGCTGAGAACGACACCCCCCCCCCCCCCCCTCTCAGCACCAATTTCCTCTGCTCATCATAATCAAATAAACAATATTGCTGAAAAACTTACGATCTCATAATACACTTCTCATGTACACGTCTTACAGGCCTTTCTGGATGATCTAATTTAAAGGGACATAATTCTACGATGTCGTCCTCGTGGAGTATATGTGTCAACTGACATATTTCTCTCATGTGCATTATTACATGACAGCTAGAGACTGAGTGTGAACAAATGGGGCCTTTGTTGTCTTTTCCTAGCCCTACCTCGCACACATGAAGGGGGGAGGGGGTTGTTACTTCATGTGTGGCGAGGTGGCGGTGGGAATGAATAAAGGCAGACAGTATGAATTATGAACATGTGTATATATGTATATGTCTGTGTGTATATATATGTATACGTTGAGATGTATAGGTATGTATATTTGCGTGTGTGGACGTGTATGTATATACATGTGTTTGGGGGTGGGTTGGGCCATTTCTTTCGTCTTGTTTCCTTGCGCTACCTCGCAAACGCGGGAGACAGCGACAAAGCAAAATAAACAAATAAATTAATATATATATATATATATATATATATATATATATATATATATATATATATATATATATATATATATATATATAATCCTTGCTTTCTCATGAAATCACAGTGTCAACCTCACTATATAAAGTTTTCCCAGGATTCTTACTTCTTTTTTCGAAAAACTACAACGCTATTCAGTCCCAGACGGACCGACATTCAAATTGCAGGGCATGTTCCTTGGTCCATTATACCCACAATCGTGAGAGGGGACCCTCATGCTTCTAACCATTTCACGTTTGAAGATACGACCATGATATCCAAGGGTCGCAATAGGATGCAACAGAAAATGGTAAAACTTCTGGAATTAAAAGGCTCATTTTACTGCCACATCAAAGTGCGAGTTGTACGCATTCGACGGAGAATGTAGACATTTTCAGTTCTAATACTGATAAATAAAGTTAAGTGATCTAATACTGACCTTACTAGTTCGTTGTACACAGGCCTCAACGAACAACAAAGCTATATTTCCGAAGCCCAATCCTCTGAAGGAAACACTTCCAATCATTACCAAGAGACAAATTCAGTGGCAAAACCCGCTGTAAAAGCATCATGGGTAATGGGTTATCGAAAGAATATATTCATCTTCTCGAAGCCAGTTTTCTCGACTTATGGCCACACATTTAGAAGTACTTTATTCGTATCCGACTCAAGGCCTGCTTGTCGTTATAAACTTACTTAAATATACGTTGACAACCTTAAGTAGATTCACTTGTTTAATGCAATGATGTTTTTTTAATACTCTTAAGGTCACTTACCCGGCAGAACATGTAAATGGCAGGTGTCAAACGGCAAGACAGATCAAATCGAGGTTACGGACCAAGTTCAAGTAGACAGGCTCCCCATTCCCCTATTGTAAATACACATATCAAGTTTCAAACACATGTATCACCAACACATTCATATATCACAATATTTCACGGTAAATGGTGTAAAAAAAAAAAATGCATTGAAGAGAATTATGAAAAAAAACTAGTACTACTTACAATTGGTTTGACATTATATATATATATATATATATATATATATATATATATATATATATATATATATGTATATATATATATATATATATATACCATTTGCCATTTCCCGCGTTAGCGAGGTAGCGTTAAGAACAGAAGACTGGGCCTTTGAGGGAATATCCTCACCTGCCCCATTCTCTGTTCCTTCTTTTGAAAAAAAAAAAAAAAAAAAGAGAAGGGAGGATTTCTAGCCCTCCCGCTCCCTTCCCTTTTAGTCGCCTTCTACGACATGCAGGGAATACGTGGGAAGTATTCTTTCTCCCCTATCCCCAGGGATAATATATGAAAAAAAAAGCTACTACTTACTACTGGTTTGACATATATATATATATATATATATATATATATATATATATATATATATATATCGATTGAGAGAGAGAGAGAGAGAGAGAGAGAGAGAGAGAGAGAGAGAGAGAGAAATTTCCTTGTCGAATAATCAATTCTTGGGAGAAAGAATACTTCCCACGTATTCCCTCCGTGTCGTAGAAGGCGACTAAAAGGGGAGGGGAGGCAGGAAATCCTCCCCTCTTGTTTTTAATTTTCCAAAAGGAGGAATAGAGAAGGGGGCCAAGTGAGGATTTCCCTCAAAGGCTCAGTCCTCTGTTCTTAGCGCTACTTCGCCAATGCGAGAGATAGCGAATAGTGTGTATATATATATATATATATATATATTGTAGCTGTTGATAAAACAGGCTCCATTCTTGTAGAAACTGAAGTTAAGTTTCATAAGACAACAACGGTAGGACTAGTTTATTAGCCTCTACAGTAGTCGACACCACATTAGACATATATAACTATAATCATTTAGCATAAATATGCAATGAACACATTCAATCATAGTGGGAGACTTTAACAAAAATCAAACGAAACAACTTCCTTTTCAGTAGCTTCGAGTGAGGGCTTTACCTAATTTTCTTTAAAATTCCCCTACTAAGGCTTGATGATAAACCTACCCGCAAAGATAACTGACGTAGTTTTAGCTGCAAACGAAGGCACCCGTTAACGATGTTTAAGCTGGAGAAAAGTTTGGTACAAGTGATCACCGTCAAAATACTTGATATAACTTTTAACACTGCTTGTAATGCTGGTTAACTTGCGAATCACGGGGGAAAAGATAGATTCTGGACATGCAAATTCTAAATACATTCCTGTTGCTCTTGAAAGGGAATCTAGGATGATATCGGTTAAGAGAACGATATGGACGTAGCTTGGAAAAGCTTCAGTAAAACTTTGATGGTAGTCGGGGTAAACAATGTATCAATGCATAACACGACGGTCTTTCACAAAAACGCAGCCGAAATCGTAAAGCAATGACATACAGCAGTGGCTGTTCTCTAAGTAGCACACAAAGACACCAATAACAAACATGAGACAAGGCCAGCAGTGACCGAGGCCAACACTCTGGGGCCAGCAGTGATCGAAGCTAACACTCGGGCCAGCAGTGACTAAGAAAATTTTTGCAAATTTACGTAAAAAAACATACCAAAGTAAAGGTCAGTATGAAGCGTATATAGCTGAAAATAGCAAAAGAATCCTACAGGAGTCATTATCTTATCAACTGGTACATTAATGGTGACTTGGTTCAAGACAACAGAGCCATGGTAAAACATTATATCACGACAAAGGCGTAATTTCTAAGAAAGGAAAATGAGAAAAATCAGTCGTATCAGTTGCTACGGGGAAAGCACCTGAGGATTCGAAGTTTGCCAATGTAATAGATATTCAATAAAGAGAGCAAGTCCTGACTGTGACGCATTTACGGGCCGCCTAGGGTAGAGAGCATAGGTCAAAATACTGGTTGTCGCAGTCTGTCCATAGTCTACCCAGCAGTTCATCCACCCCTAGGGGTTGGTCGATAAAATGGGTACCTGGATCAGGATATAATATATATATATAAATATATATATATATATATATATATATATATATATAATATATATATATATATATATATATATATATATATATCATACTATTCGCCATCTCCCGCGTTAACGAGGTAGCGTTAAGAACAGAGGACTGAGCCTTTGAGGGAATATCCTCACTTAGCCCCCTTCTCTGTTCCTTCTTTTGGAAAATTAAAAACGAGAGGGGAGGATTTCCAACCCCCGCTTCCTTCCCTTTTAGTCGCCTTCTACGACACGCAGGGAATACGTGGGAAGTATTCTTTCTCCCTTATCCCCATGGATAATATATATATATATATATATATATATATATATATAGAAAGATTACATAGCGTTAATGGGATGGCCATGAGTAGGGGGTCAGCTTGTCTCAGCTAAAAAAGAAGAAAAATAAGCTTAACGTCTCTAATTACTAAACTTATGGAAACCATCATTCGGGACAATATTTTTTCATCAAAGACTTTGAGGATCACCGCTTAAAAGATTATTCAAATGATTTTCAACGAAATCGTCCATGTCTGACAACTATACACGTACGTAAAGCAGTTGTCAATCTATTTAGATTCTCAAACTGTATTCAATAAATTTCCGCACCAAAGGAGAGAAAGCGTTGCCACATGGCAAAAAATGCTATAAACAAAGATATGTGATTTACGATGAAGTCTCGGAATTGTTCGACGTAAAAAGAGCTATGTCACAGCAAACAGTCTCTGGATACCAAAATTCACAAACAATACTATGATGAGAAACAAATCTAAAAAGAAAAAAAAAAAGTCGCCAGCTTCAAACTAACAGACAAACGGACGGACTTGGTTCTTCAGCAAGTGAATCTTAATATCGACATGTGCAGCTTTAAATATCTGTAGTAAAAAAAACTACTGTCTATACAAATAAATGCGAACTATGGAATGAATTCTGTTGACCGAAACCTATGATTCAAGCTCAAAGCAGCAGTACAATGAGCAAACATTCTTGGATGGGTAAACCTTTCAATTAAAGTCTAAGTTAACTATTCTATATCTTACACACCTTTTACTGTTGCATGCCCAACGTCAATAAATCATATGATGGGATTACGTTTTGGCTACAAGGATTACCGAGAAACAAATCCTGAGATCCGGCTAAACGACTTCATTATATTTAGCTTAAAAAAGAGGTCGAGGCGATTTTTTGCAAGTAAACAAAATTATCAAAAGCTTTAATAATCTCGATATAAGCTACTTAAGGCTACATTTGTGTGATTTCACTTGTGGTAAAACACATTCATGGGAAAACGTTTTACTTCGAATGAGAAGTACTTTAACAGGATTTGTTAAATATGGAATTATTTACGAACAGAAACGTTTGAGATCAGCCTTGATAAGCACTTCCAAGTCCAAGACTACAATATTGATTCACGCCTCCTTAGTTTCACGAAAAATTACGTTATTTCTTTTTGTATCATCTGAATACCTTTTTACTCTTGCTGCACCTATGTATAGTTTCTGATCTCTTTCACAATCACAAACCTCGAAAGGACCGAACGGACTGTTGCTATTTGAATTCCTTTGTTTCAGCGCATGCACATCTCGACCTTGAAACACTTTCTGCGCCCCAATACTTCGTTTTCCCTATTCATTATGGTTACATGTGACAGTCTATAAACGGTAAAAGGTTTCTCTGATGCTTTGCAGTCTACTGTTATTCGTTATATATATATTCAGTTTGCTACGAATGCTTAATCTTGCGCAGTCTTCCAACCATTTGTTACAATCCATAGACGAAGTATACTTAGATAAAACGTACCACAATATGAAGTATAACCATACACGTTCAGCACTCACAATAAAGAATACGTATACAGTGGACATGACAAGTATTTAAAAGTAACCCAAAATACAGTACTGAGGCTATGATCCGTCACTGTAATCACCATGAGCAAATTCGATCACTGGGTAAAATCGCGTGGTTTCATGTATATCAATGTAATCAGTCACGTAAAAAAAAAAAAAGTGAAACCCTCACAGGACTTCCTTTATAATATCAAAATAACCGTACTTTAGAGATGCTCTCTCTCTCTCTCTCTCTATATATATATATATATATATATACACACCTTCACGTGGTGTATGTAAATGTTTCTATGACATTTTCCCCCAGTTATTTCTAATCGCAACACGGTTGACCTACGTATTACGGGACAATGAAGTATAGCATATACGAGTTGAGGAGACAATGTAATACCAGAAAAAAGCCAATTAAAAATAAACCTAAAAACTCCCTCCCCCACCACTACTTTTAATTAACGTTAGAAGCGATTTTACAACACTATTACTCTTGTCCAATCGATGGCCACTCAATCAAACGTGTTAATACAATTCATCAGCACTCGATCACAACAAACTCATGATTAAGAATGATTCAACATACTGCTTCCATTACGCATAATTCAAACGTATCACTTCCACAATCAGTCACACTATATGAACCTTTCCTTCTTTATCAGTTTCTCTCAGTCTTCCGATAACTTGACCCGAAACAGCTTGTTTTGGGTCAAGTAATCGGGCGTTACACATCGTTGGTTAACAACCTGCACACCGTTAAGTGCTAACGTCTTAACTGGAGGAACTAACTTATTGAGACATAGGATTCAAACATATAAGAGGCATTAATATCATACTGTTACGTGCAAACACCTTAATCCTTTTCAAACATATCGATGTTATCAGTAAATCATATTCCAAGAATTACACAACGGGTGGAGCAGTAAACAACGGGGCCTGGGTATGTTCCATAACCCGACTATTTGGGTGACGTCATGGTGGTCCTTTACAAATATGGTAAACCTCCTTTCCTCCCTTACTTCCATGAGATCACAGCTGTTTCAATCCCAATGTTGCCAGTCATCTTGGGAAAGCGATCCCCCTGTCACCCACACCTCTAGTAACATCACCGACCAAACCTACCCGCATCCTCCTTTAAATATGACGTCATTCCCTAAACCCAAAATAATTCCACGATAAGATATAACTAGAGACTCGGCTTACCTTAGTTCCATGCACTATCTACATATACTCTACAAATCCAATTAATCCATAAAGTATTTGAACATTCTTCACTGAACATGAATGGGTAACACCCAGCGAAGCACTATTCACCTGAACCTCGTGCCCAGTGAAAGGTTAGCTCAACGCCCAGCTGATATTGCTGCCGGGACCATCGTAGATACTGTCGTACTGCACTGTTGAAATCGCCATTCAACAAGAGTTTCATAGTCGTCTAAAAAAGAATTCTTACAGCAACGTAATTAAGAAAGCTATAAGCAGCTTTCGGGTATATATATATATATATATATATATATATATATATATATATATATATATATATATATATATATATATATAAACTCCAAGAAAAAAATGGCAAATGTTAAACGAGTTGTAGCAGTTGCTGCGCAGCTCTACTGTACCATTATTATGATTCAAACCTAAATCTCGTTACCCGTCTAATGTTCTAGACTGCAACTAACTACCAGTCGATAATCCAACACCAGCTGAAGACAAACCCATTAGATTCAAGAGACGAAAATATGCTAATTACTGTTACGACCATTTTCCAGAACATTAAACATTTAATGAACTTCCATCTCTGAAAATTTAGGTTGCATCTCTTCAAAAGTGAGGTGACAGCCTGCAACTCATTTAAGTACAGGGTATCATTCAACGCTGATCTTTGAGGAACGTTATGAAGCTACGGGGATTTTATCTGGACATATAGTTTTCATCAGTATTACATGCCTCTTTCAAAAGATTCGTGCACATCAAAGGCCCATCGATCAAAACTCCCGATGTGAAACCCTCGTCCATGAGCACGTCAAAGGCTACGTACACTAAAAACTATTCTGAAAGGTTTCCGAGAGTCATCTATACCCTTACAGCTCGGGCTGACCTTACAATTTCTCGAAGTGTCAGGCTACTGTTGTTCGGTACCTACCTACCCATGACACTATGATAAACATGTTCTATATTTTTCGCAAACATTTAAGAATAATCTACAATATACTTATCATGGAATAGAAAAGAAAAATTAGCAGTGGCTCAAGTCTGACTCAATATATATCATCCCTAGGGATCGGGGAGAAAGAATACTCCCACATATTTCCTGCGTGTCGTAAAAGGCGACTAAAAGGGGAGGAAGCAGGGGGCTGGAAATCCTACCCTCCCGGTTTTTTTTTCTAATTTTCCAAAAGAGGGAACAGAGAAGAGGGCCAAGTGAGGATATTCTCTCTAAGGCTTAGTACTCTATTCTTAACGCTACCTCGCTAACGCGGGAAATGGTACACACACACACACACACACACTTATACATATATATATATATATATATATATATATATATATATATATATATATATATATATATATACTCGGCAAGCTGATACGGCCGTTTGCAGCTCAAGGGAGGACCGTTTTGAGAGCTATTCTTTCCTGAAACCTCGAAGCTTTGGAACTCTCTATCTAGCACATTCTAAATAGACAGGCTTTCCCCTCCCTCAGAAATTCATGAACACCTTCCTTTATCTCTTTATTTCCCCTTTCATTTACATCTCTAAATTTGTATTAAGGCTCAGCCTTGGTGTAGACTTCTGTCCGTGACTGAAGCCTCCAAAGTGATATTCACATATTCTAACAAAAGGACAAACTGACTAAATCTCAGTTAAACGAAAAGCATTCCACGTCTTCGACACTGAATACGACAGAGGGCATTAACTAGAGAAAGAGGAATGAAGGTGTCAGGTTACCTTTGCTAAAAGTATAAATATTACGTTATGGCCGGGAAGTCGTTCAAAGAGACCATCACTTACGCACCTAGACTGCAATGGTGCGCGTACAGGAACCTTCGAAGCAGCCCATTTAGAACAGGACAAAAAACATGTCCTAATCAGTGGTCATCTTGGACGAAAAGAAAAAAAAAATCAATTTCAGCTCCTCAAATCTTTGCAGAGATGATGAAGCTGGAAAAGTTACAAGGCAAGAAAAAGAAGAAAAATCCCGTAGCAAGCTTGGGATAATGGCCTAGTATGGGTGACACTTTTCAGCCAAAAACTTTGTTCTTAAGCCCCATTGGTTGGATGATTATGGCTACCTTCTTCCCAATGGTTCTCAAGTTGGTTTCAAAGTCGTGATGATTTATGAAGTATACGTGTGACGAAGTATACCACTCAATATGACAATACTGTAAGCGTAGTACCTATGGTTCACACAAACTCATGAAAGATCTCTTGGTTTTCATCATAAACTGATCAGTGGCTGCGCTGGCATCGAACCCAAACGGAGTGTACATGTTTTGAGCACTGTGCTCTTTGTGCGGCTATAATCAACTGAAGTTACCGACACGATCTTTGATTGGTCACTTTCTCGCATAGGATTCCCATACCAACCAACGTATATATTGGACAGCCCACCCTCACATTCACGCTCCGCGGAACTATTTGTTATCCTTGTGGACCTCAAATTTTTTAAAAATTCAAAGTTTGATAGTTATGGTTGTAAGGGGTTCTCTTTGCAAATTAACTGTAAATCAATTGCTATACTGTGAATGTAATAGTCATTGTCAAACAAGACACAGGTATAACTAAATTACAGGTAGAACTTAATCACTCGTGCTGGGCTGAGTCCACTTTCTCTGGGTTTCAGTATACTGGGCTCAGAATGTACAATAAAGCTGATGAACTGGTAAAAACTTCTGCCTTGAAGAATGAAGTCTATTACCCCCTGGGTCTTCCTGCTAGCAGCCTTAAAAACCAACTTTCAAGAAAAAAACATTTCAGACTTAACAAGTGAAATTTACACAAGCAGGTCGATCAACCATCTTAATATGCAAAAAATCCAACTTAGATTATTTAACCTTTGGGGTGTCAAGTACCTCCTTAGCCACCATGTGGACAGCACGAATCAGGTTCCCACCACTTCCGAACTACTCTCAGAAGCCTGAACACCAGCGTGATTTTAGAGTCAAGTAAGAATGCCAACACTTTATCTTCTGGGTGAGTCAGGAGAGCTGCAGGAAGTGAGAGCGGGGAGGGTACGAGCCAACAAACCGACCTCGCCAACACGGTCGTACCAGCTACCAACCGTCCTGGCCAGCACTCCCTCTTCTTTAATGCGATTCTCTGTATCTGCTATGCAAGAGGCGTAATGCCCACTCCAGGTGCCACAACAACTAGAGGATATGCAATGGCCTCGCATGGCCACTCCTGATGCTTGTCACTTCTCTCTGCATGCCTGTATTTTAAAACAACCGTAGTAACTGCTTCACTCCTCAAGAGGTTCACTTCCCCATTAGGATATCGTTCACTTTCGTTTACCTGTGTTGTAGCAGCTGTAAGTTAAGGAATATTTGGTATTTTGATGGGAGCAGTTACTAACCGTTTCCGCTCCAGTGGCCCGAGCCTTCCCTCGCCATATACTTCCATTACAAGGAGTCTAGCACTCGCCATATACTTGCATTGCAAGAAGGGGTTCCAGCCTATCTCATTTTGGCGGTATTATAACGATACTAGCCCATGCTGACAGTCATAGCGAAAGCACCCTCTCCCACCATATGCTGTCACTACAGCACTGACCACAACAGAATTCCCTACCATATGAAAAACCTATTCCAGTAGTTTTCCATGCCCTAGCGCTTGAGCTTGTGTGAGGCGTCTCGTTCATACCCTGGCGACGGCGTGCTGGTACTTACAATAAAATGACATACCTTTCACCAGGAAGACGTGAGCCCGGATACTCTTGGCAGCAAGCATCTGTATCTCCTTGTTCGTACATTCAGTGCACAATGACACGTCTTTTATACCCAAATAACTGTCCAATACTTACTGTATGCATCATTAAGAGGTATGAAAATGTGAAGAACTTTATGATCAGTGAGTTTCTCTCTGCTCATGAACATTTCAAAACTTGACAGAGAGCACACAGGAAAAGTCTACTGCCTCCTGGTGCAAGCGCAACATCCTTTATCGAAAAACTGAGTACAGTTTACAAGTATACAATAGCGTGATCTTCAATGTGTAGTGTTTTCCGTTATGTAATAACTAAGGTGGGTGGCAACCACATCGAACTACTCAACCTCGAAAGTCTTAACTCTGATAAATAACAATGACCAATGTACAGAATACATGGAAGATCAAGATTTGAAGAGTGCGAATGAAGCCAAAATTAGTTAGTTCCTGGCACTATCTCGAAAACCATCCATCTGTACAACATATCACACCATCACTTTTGCTTGAGAAACAACTTCCACACTGAAGACTGCTTAACTGTCCTGCACTTATCCTGCCAAGACAAGCGCATATCACGCAACTTCACGACTTCTTGTCTCGACCGGTGGACGTGGCCAACTATCTGAGCGAATCGGGTGGTGCCCCATAAAAGAGGGGCCTAGGGACGAAATGATTCACAGCATTCTTGCTTAAGGGGGGGTTAAGGCATGTATAAAAATAATGTACATCGTAAATTACTTCTGTTATCCACTAAATCATAAACTGTTACCGTGAACTGTTGAATAAACTTGGAGGCTCTATCTTCCCTGACCTGATGTGGTCTGGCTTATATGTGACTGGTACTTTTTTTTCCTGTACTCAAGAAATGTCTCTTTAAAAAACTAGAAAACCTGGTCACTTTAGGTGTGGTTTACGGGACCATCGCCGCATTCATCTTTACTCTCGTCACTTGCGAAACACTTGACATCCCCAAATCCTGCCAAATGACCCTAGTGTCGTCGTGTAGATTCCATGTCTACAGCTAAACCAACGTGGTCATTTTCATTCACTGTAATAAACCTTAAATCCTACATCACGTTCTTTATAAAAGAGAAAGAGAGGAGGCGGGGTAAGCGGAGGCATTATTGTACAACCGGGAAGTGTTTAGAGAATAACCACTAAATAGGTCGTCAACGAATTATCTACAGAATGAATTGAAATTATTGCATTTATATATGCATTATCTCGTACAATGAATATTACATGGAATTCATCCTACGCTATTTTCGTTTGTATACTGTACACTGTACTGCAAAATGTATCTTAGTTTAATTCCAAATATTGTTAATATTTAACAAAACCTTTCATAAAAAATCGAAATACGTCTTTCAAAGAACTGGTCCAAGAGAATTATCAGTATTTTTTCGAGCCCTGCCGGCCGACCTGTATTGGCCTTATAGCTAACTCTCTATCAATATTCATTGTGGTTTTTATATTAGTAGCGAGAGCCTATCCTCACATTCCCTACCGATGCCTGCATTAAGGTAGTTTAACACCAAATAACGCACTAAACACAAGACTAATTTTGGATCGGGACACTTACAGTTACGTGTCCACACAGCACGTGTATTTCGAGACTCTCTAACGTTCCATCAGTCAAGATGGAAAGTTGTGCAAAGTGGTCTTATGATGAAGAATTGGAGGATGAAATGTTACAGATGACAATGGGAATACGTAAGAACAAAGGAAGAGGGTACAATCTAAGACCGAGACGCTCTAATGTGCATGCGTGACGAAGCCACGCCTAAATAAATAGTGTCGAGGGAGGCAATCAAGAGCCACTTACCTTGATTGTCTCACCTGGGATATGTGGGATCTCATCTAGTGCGAACAGCCTTACTGAAAAAATAGCAACAATTTAGACACTTGTCTCAAAATCTTAGCGTGCCCAGAGTGTTATCCGATGTGAAACGGCCTTAACACCAACTTCCTATCTTAAATGAACTAATTACTTACGTATACGTTATCAAACTAAGGGTGCGAGTCATACAGTCCACAAAAATGCAGTGTAATACGCGAGTTATATTCAACTAACGTCTGCTACCAAGCATGTGATGGAGAACGTTGGTTATCTGGCGAGTGCTGAACTCCTCCCAGCCCGTCCACTCGTTTAAATTTCGCGGCGCGACTAACAGGCAACGCGACGCCCCCTCACAACCCACACGAGCTAACCGTCATAGCCGTCAAGGTTCCACTCACAGTACGTCCTCAGAATTTTCATTTAAGTTCAAATATTGAACGACGATGATATGAATGATCATACCTTACTCTTCTCAAAAAGAAGAGGCTCACGGCTGTCATTCATCAAGTAGCAACCTATTGAATCTTACCCGAACAGTTCTAGTACCGAATAAATTGATACACTGGGACACTTTCCAAGACCCATTCTTCAGCCGAGCTTCAGGATGATGACATATGGCAAGTGTACCAAGCACAAGAGGATGACATTCTGGCAAGGTTTCCTGTCTCAGGATCATGATGATGACAACTGGTGTAACAGCCTTAAGATGATGTCATCCTGTCAGATGTACCAGCCTCAGGATGATAAACCACCCCAGTGTACGTTTTACGATAAACATAACAGCAATTGAGCAGTTCTTGGATGATGACTAGGCATGGTGTCAAGGCTGTGGCTGACGGGAACGGCGCTGGGAGAACACCTGGCTGCACACCCAAATGATCACCTCCAATACCAGCAACTTTATCTGTTGTACTGCATATTCTTGAGAAAAAATTGCATTACGAATATATTTCGTTGATAATCATAATCATTATTACTATTCCAGTGAGTTCATAATTTTCATTTAAACACTTCTAAGCTAAAAAGTTCTTCAAATCTAATATATATATATATATATATATATATATATATATATATATGGATGGGTTGGGCCATTCTTCCGTCTATTTCCTTGCGTTACCTTGCTAACGCGGGAGACAGCGACAAAGTATAATAAATATTCTCTCTCTCTCTCTCTCTCTCTCTCTCTCTCTCTATATATATATATATATATATATATATATATATATATATATATATATATATATATATATATATATGGGGATAGGGGAGAAAGAATACTTCCCACGTATTCCCTGCGTGTCGTAGAAGGCGACTAAAGGGAGGGAGAGGGTGGCTGGAAATCCTCCCCTCTCGTTTTTTTTTTTTTAATTCTCCAAAAGAAGGAACAGAGAAGGGGGCCAGGTGAGGATATTCCCTCAAAGGCCCAGTCCTCTGTTCTTAACGCTACCTCGCTAACGTGGGAAATGGCGAATAGTATGAAAGATATATTTGGGAGCCTTGAAAAATGTGTGGAAGTCGAGAACATTATCTCGGAAAGCGAAAATGGGTATGTTTGAGGGAATAGTGGTTCCAACAATGTTGTATGGTTGCGAGGCGTGGGCTATGGATAGAGATGTGCGCAGGAGGATGGATGTGCTGGAAATGAGATGTTTGAGGACAATGTGTGGTGTGAGGTGGTTTGATCGAGTAAGTAACGTAAGGGTAAGAGAGATGTGTGGAAATAAAAAGAGCGTGGTTGAGAGAGCAGAAGAGGGTGTTTTGAAATGGTTTGGGCACATGGAGAGAATGAGTGAGGAGAGATTGACCAAGAGGATATATGTGTCGGAGGTGGAGGGAACGAGGAGAAGAGGGAGACCAAATTGGAGGTGGAAAGATGGAGTGAAAAAGATTTTGTGTGATCGGGGCCTGAACATGCAGGAGGGTGAAAGGAGGGCAAGGAATAGAGTGAATTGGAGTCATGTGGTATACAGGGGTTGACGTGCTGTCAGTGGATTGAATCAAGGCATGTGAAGCGTCTGGGGTAAACCATGGAAAGCTGTGTAGGTATGTATATTTGCGTGTGTGGACGTGTGTATGTACATGTGTATGGGGGGGGGGGGGTTGGGCCATTTCTTTCGTCTGTTTCCTTGCGCTACCTCGCAAACGCGGGAGACAGCGACAAAGTATAAAAAAAAAAAAAAAATATATATATATATATATATATATATATATATATATATATATATATATATATATATATTAGTAATAAGGACATGCACAAAGCATAAAGAAGATACTGCAGCAGGAGTGGAGACAAACATTGTGGACTAAACAGTGAAGTCATAGTCCGTTAGGAAACTTGTAAGCAGGAGTTGGGCGTCCCCGGAGCGCGGGGACCCGTCGGACGGGGTCCAGCTGTGGCCACGCACGACCCTCCCTCTCCGCACACGCTCGCTCACCCATGACCTGACCCACCACATGCACCTGCTATGATACTCTAACCCGCCCACTGATGTCCCACGGACTGCCAGGTGCGAGTAGGGTGCTAGCTCTGACGCGGGAGTGACAATCACGAGTGACATGGTCAAATGGAAAAAACTCGCCGTTGGACTGGTTCCCACACGGATCAACTCGCCTGTTTTGCGCAACACATCGTGAATATTTCAATACAAATCTTGTTAGCTAAAACAAATGTTCTCCACACAGCATAATTCAGCGATGGTTGTACTTTTTTTTTTCACAAATCAAAGCGGCAGACGAGTGCTGCAGCCCGGGAACTAATTAAAGACACTATGAATGAAGACGTCTTCTCCAGTGACCGAATAACTAAACCCGCAAAGAGGATGACGAACATAGACTGGAGGCTAGAGAAAGGAATAGAAGGAAGAATAAAATGAGAAGGAAAAAGAGGAACTGTGATGCATCACAGCGTGTACCACCGACACCCAACATGGACAGCTTGCCCGAGTAAGACCACTGCTGTTATGTCGGTGGGTAACCACTCCATCCCCACCCACAGGAGGAACTGCTGCCTTCAGCATTTGCGAATAATATCAGCAACTGGAGGTGGTATGTGGGCCAGCCTCAAAGCAAGTTCTGTGGAGAGAGAGAGAGAGAGAGAGAGAGAGAGAGAGAGAGAGAGAGAGAGAGAGAGAGAGAGAGAGATCCCCGAGTACTTCACATCTAGCACGCTCAGGTCCTCAATTATTCAAAAGCGTCATTCACTCCATCCTTCCAGCTCGTCCTCGGTCATTTTCCCCCTTCTTCCCTACACTCCTGACGCATCATCTAATTCAGTCTCTTCTCACTTACCCTCTCCAAATCTCCAACCAGTTCAGCACACACACACACACACACACACACACACACACACACTGCTCAGCCCTCTCAAAAAATAATTTACTGCCACTCTCTCTCTCTCTCTCTCTCTCTCTCTCTCTCTCTCTCTCTCTCTCTCTCCTTGTTCCCCCCCCCCCACTTCTGACACATACACCCTCTCAAGTGTCTCCTCGTCATCCTCTCCAATTGTTTATACCATTTCAACACACCAAGCTCAGCTCTCTCAAAAATACTACGTTTACTACCACACCTATCTATCATTTACTCTAGCAACCCTCTTCACACTCCAGACTCGTCCTCACGCATTTCATTTCCAACATATCCACCATCTCTAGCATTTGCTTCTTGGGCCCATGTCTCATTAATCCAGCACCGTCGGAAATACATCATCAAATTTTCACCCTTGCCTCATAGCTCTCTTTCCAACCACTGTGAGCAGTACAGCCCTTGTATTTGTGCCACTGAAAAAGATTTTTCAGGATATGGCAATCCTTCAGCGTCCTCAACACCAAAAATATCACACGATACACATTCATAAAATGTAAACCATTAGAATTTACCAAATTTTCTGTTTACACGACAAAAACTACTTTTTAGTCAATAACTTCCAAACACTATCATACACCCGAGTCTCGGGCAGACACCAGACAAACAAGAAGATAAAAGAGCGACGACTCACGGCTGGAGCAATGTGGGCGGGAAGGGCGCGCCTTTACATTACGTAGAGCCAACGTTCTATTCAGGAAAAGAATCCTTCATTCAGCGGCGAGGAGCAGGGCCGTGTGCACAGCCCCGGCCACACCGTCTCCGTCAACACTTCCACCTCATGTAAACAAACACCCAAGCAACATCAGCCTCACACACTCTACACTCTCCTAAGACGAGGCCACAAACTATCTTACACTGGTCCAATCTGCAGTACAAGTGCTAACACTTACGTTGTACATCACGACCTAGCAACGCTGAAGTTAAATTCACAGCTCCCAAACGCTGCACTTGTATGTAGTCCAAAGACACATAGTGAATTATGCACCAAGAATACCCCCAACCGCAAGTGAACCCAACAGATGTTTGCAGCCTGAGCCAGGATGTACAGCTAGACCCGCTTGTCTTCCGCAGAGACGGGTAGTCTGGCACGGCCATGGTTATGACTAATATCACAAAGGAACCTCCTACAGCTGGTGGGATGATGAAAGCCGCAAGACGGTATTTCTTTCGTACCACACTTTATCAGATGCCTGACAAGTGAATGTTTTGCCTGCAGCAGGAACCATGGGCAAGACACACGTCCCTGCAAAGGACTCGCCAAATGACCAATCCAGCCAGACTCGCATCCCTTATAACTCAGCTGGCTAGCGAAAGAACTGGAGCGTGTGTGTCAAGATGGGTACAGCAACAATATACACCACTGCTCGCCCGCTGCACCACCATTTCCAGAGTCTCTTCCCCACGTAGCTTTGGGAGTTGTGCACAAATGCTTTTCCAGCTTTGTGCTACTGGCATTTGTTCCACACTGGCAACAAAGTTTCAAACATTCTCCAGGTAACAACTACGAACACAAGTAAAACGAAAAATCACATTAAATGTCACAGAAGGACAATAGTGGCCAACACTTGCGGTACAAGGCATGATCTGCCCATTTGATAATGCACACAGAAATGGGTTAGATCCCTTTCCATGACACATCACTATTCCCTGAACGTTAATATCTATCGGTAACTATTAACCTTGCACATGAAGTCGGTAAAACTTGCAAAATGAGGTAATCACAAGGGAACGGGATGGCATGGTCAGTTGGCCAGACGCACACATGACACAGTGCACCCTGAGGCTTCTCACCTCCCCTCACCACAACACACCCAGCACATCACCCGCACTGCAGACCTCTCACTTGACTCCTAGTGACATCCAGACACCTAACACCAAGTACCTAGTGACACCCACAGATCTGACACTAAGCACATACTGACACCTAAACACCTGACATCAGTTACCTACTGATACCAAGACACCTGGTGACACCCACAGACCTGGCACCTGCTAAATCCCACACACCTAATGCCTACTGACATCTACCCACCAGACATCTATACACCTGACACCATTTACCTACTGACACCCACACACTTGACAACAGGCACCGACTGACATATCCACACACCATACACCTACTGACACCCATACACCTGACACCAATCACCTCCTTGACACCCTACACACCAAGACACCAACCGGACACAATGCTCCAGCGTCGGCCTCAAGATCATATGTCAAGTCGGTCATCATGAACGTCCATCTATCATCAGACTTTGTTAACATTTCTTAAACTACTGAGAGATGGACATGCTTTCCCTGTGGCATCCTTCACCGGGAGTCAAGCGGCCTACTCTCTCCCCTAGCAATATGACAGCCAAAGACCCCGACTCCCTCCCCCAGGAACATGACAGCCACAGACCACTACCTCCTCCCTTAGCAACATGACTGCTAAAGGCCACACTCCCTCCCCAGCCCCAGAACATGAGTGCCACAAGGACTGACCTATGAACAGGTTCTCTACTTCCGGTACAACCTCCCGTACCGGAAGGCCAACTCATTCACCAATCCAACCACACTTGTCATCATTCTTGTTGGAATATTCATAACTGGACCCATCTGTATTTTTCTCAGGTTCCCTGCCGCACACAGGTTCACTCTTACGAAAGACCGCCAGCACAATCTAGTAATGGCTTCCTCTCACTTGCATTCCTTAGCCATGGCACTTTCTCAACGCTGCTGGGAACTTCAGCCACTTGGTCCAATAGAGTGGGCAGCAGTTATTCCTCCCGCGACTGAGGCCACCGCCAGAGAGGCCAACACTGCTGACCCGTGTAATGTGCGGGGAAATGTCAGGACAAAGAGGCAGAGACGACTGATGGAGCAGTAGGAGGACGAGACGTGTTGCCACCACCACCACATCATCTGTGGCATCCGTGTTTACCACTATATAGGGGAACAAATTCACGCTCGTCTTCCGTATGGCTGTGTTTTCCAGCGATCAGAGGTCATGAGACGACCAGGGCCACCGATGACGGGGTGTTTGTGAGGGGCGGTGCTCCTGTGGGTACAGGCGGCCGCTAGCAGACGTACCCCCTATACACAGCAACACCAAAACACACTTGCGTACTCTCGTTACACCCCCAACGCACCTACACTTCCACATCTTTACCATTACAGCACGACCACTACACCATCAATGTCACCAGGCCACATCTACATTTACTCGTGCCTCTTCATACACCATCCTCCACCACCACTTACAACCTAAACTACCAACCAAGACAGGCAATGCACTCGGTATCAATAACAATCGTCCACAATAACGCGAGAAGTAAAGCTAAAAACCATAAAAGAGGCTTTCAACCCTGCTAAGAATGGAGACCAATGCATACTTTCCATATCTTCACTACTGAGTACGTTACCAAATACAACCGATATCTAAACTATGGCAGCGTGGAGACTAGTACTTAGGAAGAAGTTGTAACAGATCCCTTGCTATGCTATTGTACCAATACATGCTACGATCCCTTACTATGCTACTGTACCAATACATGCTACTGTGCCTGGCGTGATATTTCATTTGCCTGTCTACAAGAGCTGCCATCCCAGCAGCGTAACTGAACCTCTCTTCCTAATGTATCTGTCGTACTGCGCTACTGCATCAGCCAAGCTACTGTACCCCGAGGACCACCAGTCCAACCATATACCTCTGTACGCGTCACCTGCAAATACAAACACCGATCAATATCGTTCTTATATAAGTATGCTATACCCTCACAACAGCACAGCTACGATAGAATAAAGTAACATTCCCAACTTTCCCTTGTTTTAGGGTGAAAAAAAAAGTAACCCCAAGTTCCCCATATAAACAAAGGTTAAGATTAACACTGGAAATCACAAGTACTGCGTCCAGCCATTGCTGGCCAGTGGTGCAAGTGAAACATCGCCGACCCAGCAACCAAGGCATGAGATAGTAACACCAACCGATATAGCAACACCAACCAAGGCACGAGGTAGTAACACCAACCGATATAGCAATACCAACCAAGGTATGAGATAGTAACACCAACCGATATAGCAATACCAACCAAGGCATGAGATAGTAACACCAACCGATATAGCAATACCAACCAAGGCATGAGGTAGTAACAACAACCAAACCACAAGATAGCAACACCAACCAAGGCATGAGATAGCAACACCAACCAAGGCATGAGATAGCAACACCAACCAAGCCACGAGATAGCAACACCAACCAAGCCACGAGATAGCAACACCAACCAAGGCACGAGATAGCAACACCAACCAAGGCATGAGATAGCAACACCAACCAAGGCATGAGATAGCAACACCAACCAAGGCATGAGATAGCAACACCAACCAAGGCATGAGATAGCAACACCAACCAAGGCATGAGATAGCAACACCAACCAAGCCACGAGATAGCAACACCAACCAAGGCATGAGATAGCAACACCAACCAAGCCACGAGATAGCAACACCAACCAAGGCGTGAGGTAGTAACACCAACCGATATAGCAATACCAACCAAGGCACGAGGTAGTAACACCAACCGATATAGCAATACCAACCATGGCGTGAGGTAGTAACACCAACCGATATAGCAATACCAACCAAGGCACGAGATAGTAACAACAATCGATATAGCAATACCAACCAAGGCACGAGGTAGTAACACCAACCGATATAGCAATACCAACCAAGGCACGAGGTCGTAACACCAACCGATATAGCAATACCAACCAAGGCACGAGATAGTAACAACAACCGATATAGCAATATCAACCAAGGCATGAGGTAGTAACAACAACCAAACCACAAGATAGCAACACCAACCAAGGCATGAGATAGCAACACCAACCAAGGCATGAGATAGCAACACCAACCAAGGCATGAGATAGCAACACCAACCAAGGCACGAGATAGCAACAACAACCAAGGCACGAGATAGCAACACCAACCAAGGCACGAGATAGCAACACCAACCAAGGCACGAGACAGCAACACCAACCAAGGCACGAGACAGCAACACCAACCAAGGCATGGGAGAGTAATATCAACTTCATGTATCGTAACAACATGCATTTATAGTAGAACATATCTGTATCATCACAAGACTCATCACACTCACCATTCATCACACTAACTACCGGACACATTTACCACCAACCGTTACAAACATCATAAACACACCAGCCTGGCTACAAAAACCCATGGACGTATCCAGTTCCGGTAATAAAAACTGACACTAACATTTCCGCTGGCTGGTGATGACGGTGGGTAAGCAGCCACCACACAAGCTCTCCACTAAACATTTTACTCGCATCTTCATACATGAAAGTCGTACTTTCGCCTAGTGAGACAGCCTACCTTCACTGACCAGAAAAAAAAGTCTCCGACGCCACCTTCTTATCAGCAACACTCTGGGCTGACCCACTGCATGAAATCATAGTATATTATGAATGACATTTTCCTATAAAGGAAAAAATTACAAATGTTTGTGGTCAAAATGGCAAAAAAGGTTTTCGTTGGTACATCTTATTTCATACTCAGCAGCATTCACTACACTACACAAACCTGGTCGGGCTATGCATCAAATCATCCCACCACAAAACACATCTCAATTATCATAATTATACATATTTCTATCTATACATGCTCGCTATTTCCCGCATGAGCAAGGCAGCTTCCAGAACAGATCAAATTTTGGGGAAAACGTGTGTGTGTGTGTGTGTATATATATATATATATATATATATATATATATATATATATATATATATATATATATATATATATATATATATATATTTCTTTCATACTATTAGCCATTTCCCACGTTAGCGAGGTAGCATTAAGAACAGAGGACTGGGCCTTTGAGGGAATATCCTCACCTGGCCCCCTTCTCTGTTCCTTCTTTTGGAAAATAAAAAATAATGAATAAAAAAAAAAAAAACGAGAGGGGAGGAATTCTAGCCCCCCGCTCCCTCCCCTTTTAGTCGCCTTATACGACACGCAGGGAATCAGTGGGAAGTATTCTTTCTCCCCATCCCCAGGGATAATATATATATATATATATATATATATATATGGGTCTGGGAATCTCCCCTGATAAGTGTCCAAAAGAAAGAGCCAAGCGAAGACCTTTCCTCTCTGGCTCAGTCATCTGTTCTTGACGTTACCTCCATCAGGCAGGAAACCGCAAACATGACACACACACACACACACACACACATTACTGGTTGGTAAGGATATCTAATGTATGTATGGTTCATGGTAAAGTGCCTGAGGATTGGCGGAATGCATGGATAGTGCCATTGTACAAAGGCAAAGGGGATAAAGGTGTGTTCAGATTACAGAGGCATAAGTTTGTTGAGTATTCCTGGGAAATTATATGGGAGGGTATTGATTGAGAGGGTGAAGGCATGTACAGAGCATCAGATTGGGGAAAAGCGGTGTGGTTTCAGAAGTGGTAGAGGATGTGTGGTTCAGGTGTTTGCTTTGAAGAATGTAAGAAATACTTAGAAAAACAGATCAATTCGTATGTGGTACTTATGGATCAGGGGAAGGCATATGTTAAGAGTTGATAGAGATGCTCTGTGGAAGGTATTAAGAGTTTATGGCGCGGAAGGTAAGCTGCTAGAACCTCTGAAAAGTTTATATCAAGGATGTAAGGCATGTGTACGAGTAGGTGGAGAGGAAAGTGATTGGTTCTTAATAAATGTCGGTTTGCGGCAGGGGTACGTGATGTCTCGATGGGTGTTTAATTTGCTTATGGATGAGGTTGTTAGGGAGGTAAATGCAAGAGTTTTGGAAGGAGGGGCAAGTATGAAGTCTGTTATGGATGAGAGAGCTTGGGAAGTGAGTCAGTTGTTGTTCGCTGATGATACAGCGCTGGTGGCTGATTCATGTGAGAAACTGCAAAGCTGGTAACTGAATTTGGTAAAGTGTGTGAAAGAAGAAGCTGAGAGTAAATGTGAATAAGAGCAAGCTTATTAGGTACAGTAGGGTTGAGGGACAAGTCAACTGGGAGGTAAGTTTGAATGGAGAAAAACTGGAGAAAGTGAAGTGTTTTAGATATCTGGGAGTGGATTTGGCAGCGGATGGAACCATGAAAGCGGAAATGAATCATAGGGTGGGGGAGGGTGCGAAAGTTCTGGAAGCGCTGAATAATGTGTGGAAGTAGAGAACATTATCTCGGAAAGCAAAACTGGGTATGTTTGAAGGCTTAGTGGTTCCAACAATGTTATATGGTTGCGAGGCGTGGGCTATGAATAGAGTTGTGCGGAGGAGGGTGGATGTGCTGGAAATGAGATGTTTGAGGACAATATGTGCTGTGAGGGGGTTTGATCAAGTAATAATAGGGTACCAGAGATGTGAGGTAATAAAAAGAGTGGTTGACAGAGCAGAAGAGGGTGTTTTGAAATGGTTTGGTCACATGGAGAGAATGAGTGAGGAAAGATTGACCAAGAGAATATACGTGTCAGAGGTGGAGGGAACGAGGAGAAATGGGAGACCAAATTGGAGGTGGAAAGATGGAGTGAAAAAGATTTTGAGTGATCGGGGCCTGAACATGCAGGTGGGTGAAAGGCGTGCAAGGAATAGAGTGAATTGGAACGATGTGGTAAACCATGGAAAGTTCTGTGGGGACTGGATGTGGAAAGGGAGCTGTGGTTTCGGTGCATTATTACATGACAGCTAGAGACTGAGTGTGGGCGAATGTGGCCTTTGTTGTCTTTTCCTGGCGCTACCTCGCGCACATGAGGGGAAGGGGGTTGTTATTTCATGTGTGGCGGGGTGGCGATGGGAATTAATAAAGGCAGACTATGAATTATGCACATGTGTATATATGTATATGTCTGTGTGTGTATATATATGTATACGTTGAGATGTATAGGTGCATATGTGCATGTGTGGACGTGCATGTATATACATGTGTATGTGGATGGGTTGGGCCATTCTTTCGTCTGTTTCCTTGCGCTACCTCGCTAACGCGGGAGACAGCGACAAAGCAAAAAAATAAAATAATATATATATATATATATATATATATATATATATATATATATATATATATATATATATATATATATCACGTCCAGTCTGTTAAAAGTATTGTGGCTTAACCCAAAAGTAGTGTCGACCTTTCACCAGTAGTATCATGCAGTAATTTAGGTAGTTTTTACGTCAGTCATCATACTGGCCAGAGCAACGACCTTTGTAAAAACCGCCTCATTACCACAAGCCTTTCACAGGAACTCTGTGGACCTAGCGAGTAACCCCACGGTTGTAGACTGCAAAGTCAACGTCCTCCTCCCCAGCACAGACACTTCCTGCCTCCACTAGACCTTTAACATTCATTTTCTGAGCGAGTGCCTCGGGAGATGCACCAGTCATGAGAGAGTGCTTCTCCCACGCCAGCCGACAACACCTGGCAACTTCTCTAGCCAAGACTTGGGCGGCAGACGGCCAGATAACCGCCATAACCGACTCTGCTACCCACCTCTAGTAAAAGAGGTGACAGCTTCATACTGTCGCAACTATAAAGAGCTCTGAGGTCAAATTCTATCTCATGAAACTCACAGTTGTTACTTTGTGCTCAAAAGACGTCAGGACCGATATAGACGTGACCGTTGTTTACTGAGTGAAAATACCAACCGCAACGCATGTTATATGTTCTATGTACACACGATAGCGTTACAGTTGGTAATATCGTGCAATGTCATGCATGTTACATGCCTATGTACAGACGATGGTGTTATGTTTAAACGTGTGCACACAAGACAGTGTTACAGTTGGTGACAGCAGCTAGCTACAAATCACAGCTGCAATGCACGCTACACGCAGATACAGTTCGTGGTAACAGAACGAAAAAAAGAAAAAAAGAGAGCGTGTGTGTGTGTGTGTGTGTGTGTACTCAAATTTGATAATCACAGAGCAACTTTCAGAGCATACACAAGCTCGTAACAAAAAACTTTCCATTTCCTCATGAAGGAATTACGGACAAAGAAAAGAATGGGATTCATAAGCTGATGACGTGTCTAATCTGAAATATAAACTCCGTTCCCAATCTTCCATATGAAAAAAAAGTGAAAAAATCAAACCTATTTACGTTTTGGGTTACGTTGCTTCCTCTGTTTCATACATTACCTTTTCAACTTAAATATTTCTTTTTCAACACTAAGGAAATTACTGTTTTCCCCTTCTAAGAAGCCTCCAACACCGCTTGATGGTCACTTCCTCTAACCACTGCTCTTATCCCATCGTTCTAACAGCGTAAAAAAAAAAGAAAAGAAAAAAGTAACATTTTCTGCTATGGTCATTACGTCCAAATGTTCCAACAGCGCCAGGCGTCACGCGCCATCACCATTCCCAGACGCTCTCCGGCTCACCACAAACACTCACAGGCATTGTCTGGCTCACCACAAACACTGCCAGAGATTCTCCTGCTCACCACAAGCATTCTTAGGCATTCTCTGGCTCACTACATACACTTGCATCACTCCCAGACATCATTTTGCTAACTACAGACAGAACCATCACTCACACATTATCTGGCTGGGCTCATTATACAGACACAGCCATCCCTCCTAGCTCACTCAGTGTCATCCCTCCCAGACATAATCTAGCTCACGAGAATCTCTACCATCGCTCCCAAACATTCTCCGACCCACCAAGATTGCCATCACTACCAGACAATATGTGGCTCACCAGAAACACTTGCCATCACTCCCAAACATTCTCCGTCTCACTAGACACAATCATCACGAATACATTCCTTTATTTCACCATCTCCGTGGGGAAAATCTAAACATGGTTCATGTACATGCAATTCTCGGGTTGAATTTGTCCGCATTACACATATCTCCATGACCCGCACTACAACAGACGCCACTGCACCAAAGCAGATCATATCTAGCCGCAGCAGAACAACAAACGACTCCGTGTCTTCTAATTCTTTTTTTTTTCCTTTTCTAATGGGAAAAGAATCTCTATTCACTCCATTCCATACATCACCTGTCTCGTCACAAAAGTGTACATTATTTACCACGTGACACTTCTTTTAAAGCAAGCAATGAGGCTGCTGCATAAATAACACAATAAAATCAGAGTCAAACGTTTGTGTACAGAAATCTTGAAGACGATCTACTGATTCTTTCGCTGGTAAACTACTTTATATAAAACAAATGCGAATGATTATACAAAAACATGCATTTTATATATATACGTTTCTACTTGATCGCAGTTTCCCGCGTTAGCGAGGTAGCACCAGGAGCAGACGAAGAAAGGCCACATCCGCTCATCCATTCTCGAGCTGTCATGTGTAATAGGTAGAAACCACAGCTCCTTATCCACATCCAGGCTTTTCCAAGGTTTGTCCCGGACTCTTTACATGCCCTAGTTCATTTCGCCGAGAGCAAGTCGACCCCGGAATACCACATCGTTCCAACTGACTCTATCCTTTACAAGTCTCCAACCCTACTACAATGTTCAGGCCCCGATCAATCGAAATCTTTCTCACTCCATCCTTCCACCTCCAAATTTGTTCTCCCGGTTCTTGTTCCCTCCACCTATGACACATATATCCTCTTTGTCAACCTTTCCTCACTCAGTCTCTTCATATCTCCAAACCATTTCAACACACCTTCGTCTGCTCTTTCAACCACTCTTTTTATTACCATACCTCTCTTACTCGAACAAACCACCACACACCACATACTGCCCTCAAACACTTAATTTCACACATCCACCTTCCTCCGCACATCCATTGCCTAGCATTCATATGATATCGTGGGGACTATCATTCCTTCAAACATATCCATTTTTGCTCTCCCAAATATCGTTCTCTCCACACATCTTCAGCGTTCCCAGAACCTTCGCCCCCTTCACCCCTTTGACAATTTTCCGCTTCCATGATTCCATTCGCTACCACATCCAACCCCTGATACCTGAAATACTTCACTTACTCCCAATTTCACTTCATTCAAACTCACATCCCCAACTAATTTGTCCCTCAACCCTGCAGAACCTAATAATCTTGCTCTTGTTTACATTGTCTCTCGACTTTCTCCTTTCACATTATTCCAAACACAGTCACCATCTTCTTAGGCTATCTAGTGTTGATGAGAGTAAATGAAAACGCATCTCGCTACCCGGGCCAACCATCCCCCCTTATTCCTTCTTTATCACACAGCAACCCTCACTTTCCCTTTAACGGCCAGGAAAGTTTCTGGCGGTAAGGGGTGTACACAAGCCCGTGTGACTGTATTGGGATCTGGAACTTCGCGAATTGTTTACACACGATGAGACGGATTTCCACCGTGAATATGTGCATTGCACTTTCAAAAAATAGAATCATCTGAATAAATATGTGGAAATGAAATGATGTCCCCGAGTGCACTTTCGAGTAATAATCCCATCATCAGGGGAAATACAAGAGAAATATAACAGTCAGCTGATATACAACGAAAGAGACGTAGGTAGGACGCCATTTGGTAAACAAGTGACTACCCGAATGTGCACAAGGCTTTATATATATATATAGGGCAACACGAGAGAAAAACTCTCTCCCCGAACACACTAACAGTGACTACAGCTGCGGTACATCCGCCCAACTGGCAGCACGAGGGAGTAGGCTGATTACCAGCGCGTGAAGGAAGACGTCTCCCTGGCTGGCAGAAAGTCCAGGGTTAAGGCCGCAGCAGCAGCAGCAGCAGCAGATCCCGCGGTCACTTGGGTGTGCAAGAACAAATGCCGTGGTCGTCGGTGTGCGGTGGTTCCCCTGCTGCTGGAGGTGGACACTTGGCGGCTCACGTGGCCACACCCATCACATCCGACCACGACTCCCACAACACCCCGCACCAGACCTTCCGACACTCACTACTTTAGGACGGGAATGGAGAAACGAGTGGAGTAGGAGGGAAAGTACGTAGCGGGAAGGAGAAAGCAAAACCAACATGGATGAACAAGACAAGGTATTACTGGGACAGGTAAAGAGGAGAGGGTTAATCAGGAGCAAGTCTGGGACACTTGTAGCCGGACACCTGTGTCTTCCATGTGTCAAATGAACCCAGGAGGAGGAGGATGAACGAATGTGCTCAGGCTATGTGACCACTGATGACATGGTCCACCAGTGGCGGGTGACGCTGCCTCCGTTACTATGTCACCTCGACTGGAGCCAGACCATCACCCCGTCCCACACACGTAGGCAGGCGCTACACCATGACCACGTCAACACCAGTCTCTCCTAACCCCGTCAAACACAAGACGGTGGGTGTTATACATAACCGTACCATATTCACACCACACCACCCTGTAACACACTGGACGGGTGGTGTTACAAAATGACCGCGTAACACTCACCTCCCAACCCCGTCACACACAGGACGGTAGGTGTAACAGCATGCCCAAGTCACACTCACCTGTTGCCATCTAGCCCGCGTTGTATCATGTTACACGGGTTAAGCTCCACACTCAATCTTCTCACCTGCCTTTAGTTACCATCATAATTCCTCTCCCCCTTCTGGCAATACCTAGCCTCCCTCACGCTCTCAATCTACCTATCTTTCCAAAGACTCCCTCATGGCATCCTTCCTCCCGTCTAGGAACATTTACAATCGGCCAGAACTAAGGGAATCATTTCTCTCTACCTCACTGTATTGTGGACAAACCCGTATTTTTCCTGATAAACTTTTGAATACTGAATCTATCATCAGAGTGAGCACATGATACGAGCACCAACAACAGGCGGTGGTGTGGTATCAAGAAGCCCGGCCGGCTCTGCTGGCGTGACATTACTACTGTCCTCCTAGGTGGGTGTAGCCTCTGTGGGACCACCATCCTACCGGCCATAACCCTATGGCCGTAACACGGGGCGGCAGCTGGCCACTGGTAAGACGGTTGCCTGACAATCGGCCGCTCACCCAGGGGGGTGTGTGGTAGCTCCACTGAAAACAATCCGACATTTATGATCAGCAGTAATTACGTTCCTTGGCATATAAATGTTGAGGTCATCTGACTTTTCAACAAGATAACACATACAACTTGTGACCTACAGGCAACTGCAACAAAACATTCGAAAGAAAAAGGCACCTACGCTGCCTGTGTCCAGCCACCAGGTGGATATATATATAGAAAAAAAGAACACTGGTTTCATTAATTTGAAGACATATATATGACATATTTGTGTTTGCCTAATACATACTCTTAAGCATAAACTCCCCATCACTCAATAATCCTGACTCACGACTTAATGAGAAAATCCTAATTAACCTTTATTATAGCCATGCCCGTGCACATTTCAAGAGACAGGTTTTTCACTTTCTCAAAAATTCTTTCCCCTTGTCTTGTCTTTTTTCTTTTTCCGCTTCATAATTCTCTCTATATTTCAATTTAGGCCCGGCCTTCACGTGAACGTTTGTCCATGACTGGAGCCATAAACGTGAAAAAAAAAACCATATACCAAACCTACCAATCTATTCAGTTAGTCACTTCCAGAAACAAGGTGTTAGTATGTTTTTATCGCGTACTGTTCCACAGTTCCCGTACTAACAAAGATGTGCCCACAGCCAGAGAGTCACGGGTGACGACGTAGCCTCGCGTACACACAGTGTAGTGACGGAACACCGTGCCGATGTAAGCAGACCCCCGCGGTCCCCCAGCGTGGAGGGCAGTGGTAGCCAGACACCCGGCGGCGCGCGGCGGGCAGCGTCACGCTAGCTAGCCGAGGGTCACGTTCCGCCTGTATATTAAAAAAAAACCTTGCTCACAGTTTTGATCTCACACTTAGCAAGACTCATCCTAAAGTAACAAGCAGTGAACCAGCCTAGTTCTGTAACGACAGGGGATAACCTCCACAGTGATGTGAACCAGAGACACGACCACTCTTACCCGTTCTGCACGACCGTACGACCCACTGTTGCCAGGAACCAGATGAGGTCGTCATCCTGCGTAGACGGGCGCGTAGTGCTCCTTACCTCACACAGAGCCTGAGTGTTGTATGTAAGTCTATATGTTCACTGTTCCTGGTAGGTAACAATACTCCGTGTGAGTGCATCCGGCGCATGCACCGAAATCTAGTTTTGCATCTCTTAAAACTGGTGTATGATTACTACGGCAGTGTGGTGTAATGTGTACACTGGTCCTCGGCCCGCGTCACTCCCGCCACCCACTGTCCAGCCACTTGGTGACCAAGCCGGGGGCTCTCTCTGTCTTGGTGAACAGGCTGGCTGGCCAGGGGGGTCAAGTTTTATCATCAATCTTTATTCTAACCTCATCAAATACTGTAACCGACAAAAATTACTACACCATTATCGATTAACATACCCGACAGCCAAATTTTTTAAGTGTCCCGTAGTTCGGGGATGTAAGAACAGTACGATGGCAGCTACACGTCTGTGGAGTGGGTGTGAGCGAGGAGCAACAATTCACAAACGGCAGACGACCACTTTCAAAATGGTACATGACTTACTCTTGGTTATCATCACAAGTAAACAATTTCTTCAGAGGTAGCAAGAAAGGTAAGCATGAAAAGGATCACTGTTGGGAGGACCAAACTGGAAAGTGGTAGTCTAACAGACTCCTTATATAAGCAGACTACTACAGCATTTTCATAATTCTCACATTCGCACCATAGATAGGTTTGAACCTTGTAACAACTCTGGGTCTAAGCCTATATGTACTGAAGAGAGATAGTCATAACACCATCCGCACGATGCTCACTGAGGGGAATCAACCTGTGATATGATTCGTCTATAATTCCAATAACCTTGACACACAATCCCATTAGAAAACGCATAATCTTTCAGCAAAACAAATAACTCAACAGAATAAGAGGCAGTTTTATTGCCCAATGTCCAGGCATAAGTTAAATACAATGTAATAATCTAACGACCTCATTCATTTGCTTGCCAAACTTTGTTTGCCATGATAATCATCACTGCGAAACACGGTGTTGTGAACTTCAAATTTCCATCGTTCAACATTTCTGAGCGATAGCATAAAAAGTTTTTCCTTGTTAATATGCAAATCTATGCAACTACGTGCCTCTTAAACCGCATCATTTCGTCACCTCCACCGGAGATAACCATAGTAACAAGTTTCCAAGCATGATTTCTTGATATATGGCGTTCAAGCGTCCAGAGACAGACACAGAGGCACCGACTATGTCCAGCATACGTTACGTAGCGGCGAGACAAACTAGTTGACTTTATCGAGTCACTCATTTCCCTACGACACGGCAGCCTGCACACATTTGTCATCTTTATCGATGGTGAGTAACTTCAGCAAGTGAGCATGGATATTCTGTCGTCTTACACACACACCACCATAAGACAGTGCAACATGTGAAGCTTCCTAATGCTGAAAAAGTGGCTCGTATGTAAATTGTGACAGGTAAGAAGAATCATAATTAGCTCTGGGCTACGCCATTCCCCTCACCTGAAGTCACAAACACCTGCCTGCTGCAGTAGGACTGGTTACCCCTTCTCTGACACCGAATTCTTCCTTCTTCACCCCTTGGGCGCAACGGCACGACCTTAAGGCACGACGGAGCGGCCCTTAGTCCACATAACGCTGGAACCTCTCATGTCTTACAGGCCTCACGATCAACACAGCTGAGCGCGTGCGCCATCATCACATAACACGAAAGCATTACCAAATGTCATCCGTAAGAACGCTACACAGGCTCGGATACAGCTTCTCCAACAACGCGAACGCACCGCAAGCCTCTGCACGTGCATAAGGTATACAGTGCAACACGAGTCATTACACGTGTACAACGTAAAGCTCACGACACGTGTCACTCCTACTCGACCCATACTCGAGCTATTATATACTACACGACACGTGACACTTCTACTCTACTCGTGCTCAAGGTATACAAGACCACACGTGTCACTCCTACCATATACAACCACGAGGTATATAATACGAAACACGTGTCACTCCTTCTCTAAACATGCACGAGGTATACTACAAGTGTCACGACTGAGTTACATGAGCACGAAGTACACGATTCGAACTCACAACACATGCAACACGTCCCAGGGCGCGCGCATACACACACACACACACACGGCAAAGCCATCAGTTAAAAAGTGATCCATTTACCACCCGATCCAATCCAGTTAGAGTGCGACACCTCCGCGTCCACAACCCTCTGTATGGCCTCCCTTCTAAGCCTCGGTCCCCAACACAGGCTCTCCTCCGTGAGCCATCATGGAGAGGGCAGAGCGCGGGAGGGTTCCAACCCTAGTCCTTGAAGGGTCCTGGGAGGCTGCTTCTGCCCCAGGTAAGCGCCGCAGCCACCAGGAAGCTTCACCGTCACTCCGCCAACGTTAAGATGACCACTGACCACCACAATAACACGTTCACCACCTGCATGATGGCACTTGTCGGACTTCACATAATCTCTGCACCACACAAAAAAGCCTTCCACTAGTTCCACCAGGGTTATAGTGCCTTGCACGACGATCGACAGCTTCCCAACATCATCGGCTTGAGTGAACCAGTCTCGATAGTTTTCTCCGACTATCTTTAGAGAAACCAACCATGCAAATATACAGTGAAAAGATACCTGAAATGTATCTAAGACGCGTAATTTCTTGGAAAGATCAAGTGCGAAAATAAATCGGGCTTCCAAACTGCCATGTGTATCACTCTTCTCCAATGAGAAGGGGAAACCCGGGGTCGACCAGCGAGAAACGAGCACACGGCCCCCATTACCACTACGTACGGCTCGTACTAACACAACAGACCCAACCCGCATTAACATTATGTCCCGCATCAACACTATGGCCTACATCAACCCTAAGGCCTACATCAACCCTAAGGCCTACATCAACCCTAAGGCCAACATCAACACTATGGCCTACATCCACACTATGTCCCACAACAACATTAATGCCTACACCAACACTACGGCCTGCATCCACACCAACACTATGGCCCACACCAACACTATGTCCCACATTAACACACTGGCCTACACAAACACTATGGCCTACACTATTTCCCAAAATTAGAGACCTCAATGATATAAGCCACACCTACTTTATGGTTCGCCCTAACATCAAGCGTCTCGCCTATATTTTGGCCCTCACTAACTATGACACTAACTATGACCCTCATCATTACGACCCACAGCAATACTGCGACCCAAAAATAACATTACGACTCATGTACATAACACTACAGCCAAGCCGGCAGCCATCACCTACCGTATCCCGTGATGATGCACAGGCCAGCAGAGTGACCATAAGCCAACGGGACGAGGGCGCCACCCACGACCTTGGCCATACTGCTGCAGCAGCCACGCCCCCGCCTACACTACTGGTCCTACACCCCTCCAGCCAGCAACCACCACCTGTACACTATTCACAATTAAGCATCAAACACGTACGTCGCTGCTATCAACCACAGTAAACTTAAACACATACAAGTCCATAACTCATCTCTATACCATACATCAGACCAACCACACACACACACACACACACACACACACACACACACATCTGGACAGCCTAGAAAAAACTAAGTCAAAAAAATTCGGTACGGTCTACACAGAATTGTAGAGCCCGAACACAACTATACAGCCTAAGCACACCTGTATAGTCCAAGTACACCAGTATAGTCCAAACACTTGGACAGTCCAATCACACCTGTACAGTCTAAGTACAACTGTATAGTCCAAACAAACTCGTACAGGCTAAAAACACCCGTACAGTCCAAACACACCTGTATAGGCCATGTTCACCTGTATAACCCAAACACATCTGAACAATATAAACACCTGTAACTTTCCGACATGTGCAGCCTAAACAAACCTGTACAACTCAAATACAACTGTTCAATCCAAAACCACCTGTACAATCTAAATACCCTTGTACAGTCCAAGCTCATCTGTTCTGCCCAAGTACACCTCTTCAATCTTAACTCTTGTAAAGTCCAAAGCCACACATATAGTACAAACACTTAATGTAAAGCCTAAACACATCACAGTAACTATGGTATACAGTATCTTCAACCCCAAGGCCTACAGGAGCGGAAGCAACCACATCACCCGTTGCTAACTCCACCAACCTGCTGCTGCCCTGAACACCTGCATCTCCCCCACCCCCAATATACTTACAATGACGGTGCTCAGGATCAGCTTACATTCCTGGCCTTCCCCTTGCTCTGGCAGTGTTCAGGCAGGGTGTGCACCCCTGAACTTTCTCCTACACTGGCAGTGTTCAGGCAGGGTGTGCACCCCTGAACTTTCTCCTACACTGGCAGTGTTCAGGCAGGGTGTGCACCACTGAACTTTCTCCTACACTGGCAGTGTTCAGGTAGGGTGTGCACCCCTGACATTTACACTGGCAGTGTTCAGGCAGGGTGTGCACCCGTGACCTTCCTCTTACACATGGGTATTCAACGCGAGAGTACATCCTTTGCTTTCCTCTTACCTGAAAGAGAAAGAATTACATTAAAAGACGTCAAGATCAAATATCGGTGAAAAGTTTAAATCAAAATATATTTCCACTTATCTAATACAAACCACAACATTATCAAGTGTGAATTTCCTGCTAGCAGGCAGAAGGGCACCCAAGTGAGGAGACGGCTAAGCAAGTAAGCAAACAGAAAGGCAGGCAAAAAGTATGTACTCAAGCAACCTCACCAGAATACACAAGCCTCCCTGACTCGTGAATTCCTTGACCCTCCCATATCCAACCCCACCTCCACACTCATACCTCTCTTTTGCTAAAAGCTCCTGTTTCGCGAATATAACTACAAAAAAAAATGAAATTCTAACTAGCAAAATCACAACATATGGCACAATTTCGCAACAACTCACAGTCTGCCTACCTCCGAGGCCTGTGAGCTACGATCCTTAGCTCATCTGCTAAATGCCTAGCATTCTCCTACATTTGCGTAACTACACGCACACACACGCATATAGAATGCCTGTAAAGGCCTGTCCACGCCACAGCATGTTAGGAAAGGGTAAATAAACTTGCTAAATGCTTTCCTACTGAAGTACGAGACCTCTATATCTGCCTGTTTGTCTGTGTGGTGGATTACGTAACGAGATTTAACTACGGTCATTAAATGTCTTCCGCATAGCGTAGGGTAGTAACCCCCGGAACTATCTGGGGGTTGATTAAACTAATTAACTAAGCCTACCATGTAGAGTGGGGTCCCTCCCAAATGGACTATAAAGTGTGTAGTGGTACTTAATAAAGCGTTCTCAGAATTAAAGAACAGAACTGAGAATATTCGTGACAGCATCTATAGTGCCTTTGTCCATGTTGAAACAACTTTAAAAATTTGCGCGGCCACACTAACGGCTTCTGTGCGGAAGAACTAAGAGAAATGTAATGCCATCAAGATCGTACCCGGCCACTTACGAAATCAACACCAGGAAAAACAAGTGTGCGGTAAAGGATTATGAGAACACTAGCTTGGTCGCGATATAAATCCAACGGTCGTGTTTTGTCGTGCTAAGAGTTAAACTAGGTAATGTGCCTTAACCCAACTGACACTTTGCTGCCCCAGTAGAAACGTAGCAACAGCCAACACAGCATCCAAGCACGAAGAGCGTGTGTGGGACCTTGTTATCGTGAGGACAAGAAATAGACGCAACTGCTGTACCTTCCTCACCGACTTTAACGCTTCCTACTTCCCACATCCTTTTGTTTACTTCAACACGACACAAAGTGTATCCTCTTTCACTAAACTTTCGTTAAGTATATATATGTATATATATATATCCCTGGGGATAGGGGATTAAGAATACTTCCCACGTATTCCCTGCGTGTCGTAGAAGGCGACTAAAAGGGGAGGGAGCGGGGGGCTGGAAATCCTCCCCTCTCGTTTTTTTTTTTAATTTTCCAAAAGAAGGAACAGAGGGGGCCAGGTGAGGATGTTCCAAAAAAGGCCCAGTCCTCTGTTCTTAACGCTACCTCGCCAACGCGGGAAATGGCAAATAGTTTAAAAGAAAAAAAAAAAAAATATATAAATATATATATATATATATATATATATATATATATATATATATATATATATATATATATATATAAAGTGACTCGCTTTTGTCCGTGGGGTGTGTTTTCAGATGGGTGTATGTGGATGAGGTGGAGTTCTGTGACAGTTGGATGAGCGGTTGTTTAGCTCGCGTCAGGACTTTTCAATGTTTATGTGTTTGGTGACTTATGTTTGCTGGAGTGGGAAGATCTGTGAGTAGAGGTTGTTGAAGTGTGAAAGAGTGCTAGGCTTTTTATATCTTTTGGGAGGGTTGGTCGTAGTTATGTTGAGAGGTCTAATACTGTTGTAAAGAGCCGGGTGCCAAGCATGTTGATGTGGGATTGAACTGGGAAGATTTTTTGTTTCATTGTATAAGTTGATGTGCGTATGTGTCCAGCAAATCAACACAAATTTTGAAAACGACCTTGGGTGGTGGTGTTCGAAGAAACATTAATATATGGACGACGATAGTAGTCCAGGCCATCCCTTGTCACAAGTGCAAAAGTAACACTGACGTGCCTGATTTTTTTCCTCTCCAGATGCTGTTGCTATCAGTGAATTATGAATAAAAAGTGCTGATATGGGTCACTTCCTTGCTCATCAAATGTAGGGACTCTAGCTGGGGGAAGGCAAACAATAAGAGAGATGATCAAGACAACCAAAAACTTCAGCGTACGTCCACTTTGTAGAAAAAAAGATAAAAAAAAAAGCTAACTTTTCAGCTCTACAAAACTCGTTATATTGGGCAAGAAGGCAACACTATGCACTGCCACTGCCTTGCTCTGACGCAAACCTTAATCCCACTAGTATAAGAGAATACGTCCAGTAACAGCGACCTGCAGCAAAATCGTGCAGATGCACGAGCAGGTAATTGTACTGAGCAAGACGCACTGTACATCAACACACACTAGCACACTCGCCCCCCCTCGCGACTCACACCAACGCACACGTCACCCGCCAACAATGAACCTTGCGTGTCTTGGAGCACTTGCTGGCCCGTTATATGCAGCTTCACGTTCCACCATAACCGTGGTGCACCTACAAGTCCACAGACTGCTGAGAGAATCATCATTACACACAGAGGACGTGATTAACAGCAGCCGCGTGCCCTCACGCGTGACCAACTTACCACACCTCCTCTGACTCTGCTGACTGACCGTAAACACAAGCTTAAAAGGCCTGTGCGAGGCTTGGTAGAATGCTCCTTCGGAATTTTGTTCACCCACACGCTTGGTATGGTATATCCTGGCGCACTGTGACGGGAAATACATTACTGTAATCGTGGTCATCTCGAGAGGTGTCAGTCGCCATATGCAATCATAAAACACCAAGATAAAACAGTTCTATAATCCCCCTGGCTCTAATTTTGAAGTTCTATAGTCCCCCTAGCTCTAATTTTGAACTGTTCTATAATTCCCACAGCTCAAATTTAGAAAATCAGTATATCTGAAACCACAATGAAACGTATCAGTTTAAGGAAACTTTATACCACACGGTCGGCATTTCCTAAGGCGCAGCGGCATTTACCTCCCACACAACTTCCATATTTCTTTCACTTCTCATCTTGTCCAGGCCCGCCCGCCCTCCTACGGTCGCCACGCCACTAATAGGGAATATATATGGTACCTCACCATCGAGTTCGAGGAAGTTACCACAAAGACATCGCTTTGGCCAGCAGCTGCAGACTGGGGTCAAGGAAAATCTATGAGGATATGGAATAAAAATGAAAATCATTCACTGAACTGAGGGAAGAAAACCATCATTCACTGCACTGAGGGACGACCAGCCTCACTGGCATTACTTACTTCTATAAACATCTCTTACACCAGTAAGATGGGACTGTACAGAGCCTCACAACCTCAACAAACTGGACCGTCTGATAACCTAGTACCCACCTAACTTGGCCTCAAGTCTCTACATCCTAGCCTGCACTTGACACACATATCTAATTCCCGGTGGAATAAAACGGTCACTGTCCAGCAATGGTTACCAGCATCATATCATCGTGCTGGCTGAGGCTCAGACCTGGTGAGGCTGGCAGTCCAGCAGGAAGTGACAGTCTCCTACACTAGACAGGAAACTCGAGCAATACACTGAATGGAGATCTCCCGGCAAGGGACAAGTTTCCCGCATTATGACCACTCAGGGCCTTCACAGGGAACGTCGTCATCTGATATTTTTCTTACCAGTATTGTCATTTTTGCTTTATCATCATTATTCTTAACCGGTTTCCCGCGTCAGCGAGGAAGCGCAAGGAAACAGACGAAGAATGGCCCAACCACTCACACACAATATTATATATATATATATATATATATATATATATATATATATATATATATATATATATATATATATATATATATATATATATATATATTATCCCTGGGGATAGGGGAGAAAGAATACTTCCCACGTATTCCCTGCGTGTCGTAGAAGGCGACTAAAAGGGAAGGGAGCGGGGGGCTGGAAATCCTCCCCTCTCGTTTTTTTTTTTTTTTTTTTTCCAAAAGAAGGAACAGAGAAGGGGGCCAGGTGAGGATATTCCCTCAAAGGCCCAGTCCTCTGTTCTTAGCGCTACCTCGCTAATGCGGGAAATGGCGAATAGTATGAAAAAAAAAAAAAATATATATATATATAATATTATATATATATATATATATATATATATATATATATATATATATATATATATATATATATATATATATAAATATATGTATATATATATATGCGCCCAACACGCACATATACATATCAACGTATACATACATATACATACACATGTATATATTCATACTTGTCGCCTTCATCTATATATATATATATATATATATATATATATATATATATAATTATATGACCGACATAACTCGGGCAACTAATATGGCCCAATCAGGTCCAATTCGGGGGAAAACAATTAGTGAGAATGCAGTAGTTAATCAGGGTTCCAGAAGCTCTTATTCTGCACTCGTGATTCTTATATTGACTAATCACTTAAATGTGAATTCAAGTTTTCAATCAGCTTGTGGCTCACAGTCTGAGCACTTTCTTACCGACATCTTTAGCTCCTTTTGAGGATGAATCGAGCGAGGTCTACAAAGATGATCAAATTTGATACTCGAGCCAAACAAGCATTAGACAAAGAGGGTGTTTCAAACCATGAAGGGTCGTCGAACACAAGTCTAAAAACTACAATCGCAAAAAAAGATCTCGCAAACGTATTCGAAGCCAGCACACGACAACAGGGGGGAAGCAAGATATTTAGTTCACATTCAAATTCAAGGTATCAAGCAGAACATGCGCATGGTGAGAGCAAGATCAGCAGACGACGTCACTGCTACATAACTAATGCAAGGATACGGCTGCTTGTGGCTCTTTTACGTCACTGAGAATGTTAACCATGGGAACTGTGAAGTGTGTGAGCCGAGGTGTAGACACCCACTAGAACATGTCAAATTGTGAAAAAAAAAAAAAAACTGTTTTAGTGTAATATAAACAAGCCCTGAAAGAGATGGCACAACACAATGCACGGACGCCCTAAACCTAGCAATCGTTTTTTCGCGTCCAGCAAATGTGCTGGCCATAGGAAAGGACAAAGGGTTATGCAACGAGTCACTTCTGTAACTTCTGATGTTATCTGGCCACCAGGGTATGGCTAAGACCCGTAGTGACATCTGTAATCCCTCTGCAGTTCCAACGCTCACTGGTTCAACACGGCCGCCAGTGTGACCTCGCCGCTGTTGGCGGCATAATTAATCTAACGATGGGACAGCAGTGCTAGCAGAGAAGCCAGTGTGGCTAATGGTGGCGAGGACGTAGCCACACTGGTGCTTCAGCCGTGGGCTACTAACAGCCTTCTTTCCACCTGCTCCTCAGGCGAGAACAATGTCTAGAACATATCATCTGCACCAGGGTAAAATAAATAAAAACTTTTTGGGCAATCATGAACTTATTCAATGGAACAGTTACTAAAGATGAGATCTTAAAGACAGGATAGCATGTCATCCGGACGCAACAACAATTCTGTCCATATCACCAGAGCTCCCTAGCCCCCACCACTGTAGAGGCAACAAGCTTCACTCAAAACCTGAAGTGTTCACAGCTCCTCGTCAACACTTGATTACCTGTGTGATAAAAAAAAAAAAAACAACCTACACGCTCTCTCTCAACTTTTAATACCACATCTCACGCAAACTACAGCCACTACACCAGTCCTCACAGACACGCCCCCTACAAACGAGTGCTCTTGCACCAGGCACCAGCTTATGCCAGTACACACTCACACAGCGCTTGGCACAAGTTCAATATTAGTGCGTAACAGTTCAGGGAGAGCCCGTCAGCCGAGCACTGAGTTGAGACATGCCGGGCCCCAGGAGCAATGACACTGATGATGAATGTGTGAGAATAGGGAGCTAGTTGAAGGGATGGGTTGGAGGCAAGGAGAGTGATAACATGTCGCTCACCCTCTCCTCTCCAGCAACGATGAGTCGCAAAACATAGGGTCTTGCCTAGTGGCCCTGACCCCAGAGCCCTGGCGAGTAACAGACTTCACACTAATGGGCACCGCACACTACTACAGTGGCCACTGGTGTCACAGAACAGACTCAACCAATGCGATCAGTTCCTTACTTACAAGTTCGACATACAAGTGGAATAATAATTTTGACACCAGTTCAAGTGCACTGAGAACTTCACTTGAATCCTTATAGTAAAATCATACGCTAAAATCCTCACAAAAAATTCAGTGCTAACGTAACGAAGTACATGTCTGCCGTTAATATATTTTCCTATCAACCTTCATGAAACTATCAGTAAATAAGCATCATTCCAGAGACACTTCCGCGATCATGTGTTACATTCATACACGACCTGAGGAGCTGGGCTCATGTGAAAACAAAAAAAATATGAACCATTAAAAAACAATAATAAACTAAGCTCTCCAAACTAACATTTCTCCTTCTTATGAAGTAATAAACATTTGATCAAGTCTGCGGAATATGAAACATTACGTCTCAACTAATTAAGCCCGGGTATGCACAGATTGTCACGAAAATGTTAGGCTATGCTTGTCCTCTATTGTTGGAGAAAGTGCTCAGGAATCAGCGAGAAAGAACGTGATATGAACAATGGTTACTGGGTTATGTTCTAAATTAAACAAGCATAATGTCGACTTGAGATCACGAGAATATCCTTCCTCCGCTTCTCAACTTTCAACGTTGCCGCCAGACGGTATATGGGAAGCTCAACTCTAATAAAGAGAGAGGAAGTGGCAGTCCGGTAGTTTAACGTGGGGCGGCGGTGTCACGGCAACCGATGGTTCGGCACTTTTACTTCGGCTGGTGAATTTGCCAGCAAAGCGAGTTTCTTGATCACAAATGCTTTGTAGCTGATGCGCAGCTGTGGGAGCCAGAGGGGACAGAGCAGGGAGGAGGCGAGAAGAGGGAGGAGACGACCCACAAGTGACGTCACCGCCAAGGGTAATTTTTTTCCTTGTGGTTTGCCATTCGTGCGTGTTACCCGACTGAAGGAGTGCGCAGGTGTGATTCCTGGAGATGAATTCCGATCTTGTGCTGAAGTAGCTTGGGGTCTGTCACTCTTGACTCACCGAGTTCCGGTCGTGGTTGTATCCTGAGGGCCGGCCTGGAGAGGACCCGGGGCAGGACCACATGGATCGAGATGGTTAGAGCACAGAGACCAGCTGACTATGTTTACATGGCGTAACTAAGACGGATATTTCTTTATATCTTCTATTTTTCTGAAAACTTCCCAGCAGTCTGGAGTCTTGAGGCTCGGAAGAAAAGTAAACGTGGCAGAAAAGCGAGTGACGAACATGAAGTTCCATAGAGGAGTGGGAGTGACCCAGGAAACTCCCATCTCCAGTGTACCTTCCCTGTACCCTCTCCATCCATCCTCCATACCTCCCATTCCCAGTGCACCATCCTTGTACCCTCTACATCCACACCTCCACCCGCTCCTCCTTATGGATAAAGGTGAACAAACCCGGAATAAGAAGACCGAAGACAAGGTTACTGCTGACATCTTAAAATCTGAAAAGTTTAATGATAACGTTCAAGTGATTGGGTCCCCCCCCCTCCCACGAGTGTAAAACTCCCTCCCCGCACTGTATACAATTCAACACACAAACATACGTATACTATCAACCAAACCAATTCTAAGGAATACACTTGAATCCGCTCATTACACACGAGGAAGCAGCTCCTCCAGGTGAGGTGCGTCAGTACCTAAAGGAAGTTGCCACATGGGACACAACCCTCGACAAGTTCAACGACAAACACAACAAACTTGATTCCATCAGTAATTTAATATGAGGTAACTGATCATCCCCTCCAGCTGTCCCCCCAGAATGATTTTCTCACGTGAAAATGTTATATTTTGTTCTTCTTTTGCTTTGTAAATACTATCAAATGTTTCGTGGCCTCATCAATAGTTTAAGTCCATTATATATATATATATATATATATATATATATATATATATATATATATATATGACAGCCTGAGAAAGGAAGTGTACAAAAGAGGTTATTGCTCCTTTATTCTTGACGCTACCTCGCTACAGATGCATAATCACATACAAACATCCAACAGTCGGGATCACTACTCCTAGGCTAATATATATATATATATATATATATATATATATATATATATATATATATATATATATATATATATATCAGTTCTTGTGGTTGTGGTGTATCTTCACAAGTAGGAAATATAAAACAATCAAACAGTTCACATCTTCCATGGTACAATACGTGCACGATCGTTTCTTCCTGCATTACGACCTTTGTTATTTGTAAAACACAAGTTAATCTGGCAACTGCTTTTGTGTTATTCTAAAAATAAAAGTTCATCATATATCCAGGAAAAATGTGAAAAGTAAAACGGTACACACACGTTTTCAATACACATTTGAGGATAAACTTGTACCAAATCGTACTATATACGTCGCTAAGTTTCGATAAATAATTCTCAACCTTTTAACATGAGATTCCGAGCAGATCAATATAATAAACCATTTTCTATTGAAGTTCTTCCTTTTTTTCTGTAGCAGTCTCATTACCGGAAATCAAAGACGCCCGTGGAAGATAACGACAATAAGTGACAATATAGTTGTAGACGAGTCGTGTGATCACTGCGTAGTATACGAACACTTACAGAACTCCGAGAATGCAAATGCGTTCTTAGGCCTCTCCCTGGAAACCTTATATCACCAGCACACACAACTTACCTACAGAATTTCAAATGCATACCTGCCATAACCAAGGTCAACCTCAGCATGTTGCTAAGTCCCTTGCTCAGCCTTGAACTTCACAGTCCCCTGGCCATGACATCTGCATCCAAGACGTCCAAACTTGTAATGCTGAAACATATGAATGGGTTTCCCAGGCATACGATACAAATGCGTATGGCGGCACAACTAAATCCATTCATCATCCCCGGCCAAACAGAACATCCACATTAGCAAACATAAATGTTCCTCCTGACAAACTGTGAGTGAATGGAACACACCCGACACCTGAGTAAACACCAACACCTCCTACACTGTGGCCAACCGGAAGAACTTTCCATCTTCATCCTACGATCAACGATCAGTGAATACCTCTCCAGATGAGGAAATACCCAAAAGGAAAATATCGATGCTGAGAAAAGAGGTTACCCTCTTCAGAGAGTGCATTTATCTCTTCATGAACGAAGGTAGACGAACCCGGCTCGCCCTTCTCGTGCGCACACCTGCCTGGATATGCACCACACACAGTAATTCTTCCTCCTCTACCAAGGTTATCATCACGTCATAACCAACCATAAAAACGTGATATATATAAGCTAAGCGAGAGGGAAAGTGCGATCGTCTTTATGGCTCGGTGCAAGTCTGCTGCCTAGAACAGATGACGGAGCCTTAGAGGGAAAAGCCTTTGCTTGGCTCCTTCCCCAATCACTGCTTTGGAAAATAGTGCAAACAGGAAGATTTCCAGCTCGTCCGCTCCTACCCGTCTTAGTCGCCTTCTACGACAAACAGACAATATGTGGGTAGTGTTCTTCTTCCCCTATCCTGGTGATATATATATATATATATATATATATATATATATATATATATATATATATATATATATATATGTATATATATAGGGGAGAAAGAATGCTTCCCCCGTATTCCCTGCGTGTCGTAGAAGGCGACTAAAAGGGGAGGGAGCGGGTGGCTGGAAATCCACCCCTCTCACTTTTTTTTTCAATTTTCCAAAAGAAGGAACAGAGAAGGGGGCCAGGTGAGGATATTCCCTCGAAGGCCCAGTCCTCTGTTCTTAACGCTACCTCGCTATCGCGGGAAATGGCGAATAGTACGAAAGAAAGAAAAAGAAATATATATATTATCAAATATAATCATGGATGTCGAGCAGGTGGTACGTATGAACTATACAAGTTATGCATTTAATCAGATTATATAAATTCACAAATCCTGAGTTTAAGCCAACTAAAGATGCTCATCAAACTCCTGGACAATCTAGAGATGTCATATCAAACGTACATTGTGCAGGATTTGCCTTACTGTAAACCTACACTTGCGTCCACACTTTCTTGAAAGGCAGTATGTGCCGGGAGCCCAGACGAACAGAGCGACGCCAGCCGGCGTGGTTACGGGGCAGGGTGCTGCTGCTGCTGCTCCTGCTTTATAGGTCAGCAGGTATGTCCACAGTCTGGCCGACCCTTGCTGTTCTACATTCCCGACACCACGCTAGTACCTTGGCCCCCAGTACTTGGACCCTGCTGCCACATGCCTCTCTCGTGCCACAAGCGCTCCATCTCTGACACTAATCATCTACGGCCACACGAGTGTCTCGTGTCACGTGCTCCATCTGACACACTCGACTCCAGCCATACGAGCGCGTCTCGTGTCATGCCAGCCACACGTGCGTCTCGTACCACATGATCCACTTAACACTACAGCCCTACAGGTGCCTCGTGTCATGTGTTCCATCTGATATTGCTTCCCTCCCGACGAACGCGACACAGGGGGCAGGGCTGTAGACAACCTTGACCTAGTTCCCTGGTCGGCGCCCACATACCCGAGCCTGACGGGTGTGCCCGTCACAACACTTCCTGGTGCACGTGCCCACATCAACATACCTGTTCTCAAGAGTTACTTCACGTTACGTTCAGTCATCATGGCGATCATTAGAACAGATCCCAGTCAATAACCAGGAGGAGACTTTACACACACGTCTTGTTATTAATCAAGCCAGTAAGAAATAAAATCTTGCGACTTTCATGTCACAAGGGCAATCAATATGGGATGGCGGGCCAGTGGCTAGATCGAGTAGCAGCCCAACCGAGGTAGAACTGTACGCAGTTTTTTCCAGTAGTAGTGCACTACTTCAGCTGCTATGGTGTCCCGCGGCAAACTTCTTGACCACCTTTACCCTTTACGAGATCAAGGAACTGTCGGTCGGTCAGGGACGACGCCCTTAGCCCCCCAACCCACAACACTACCATCTCTTCCATGAGTCGTATTTTTCACTTGTCCAGAGTACTGTGGCAGAAGCCAGGTAGGCCGCCAAAGATGCCCTTGACCCACATAACCCATTCTTTATCGGTTAACGTGGGGCACTCTCAGAACATCTACATCATCTTTACTCATCCAAACAAGACACCCACAACACAACCGTAAAACAGAAGAAGGTCTAAGACTTAAAACTTCCTCGGGTGCTGGAGTGACTAACCTTCATCATCAGGACAGTGTGAGCCAGATGGCAATGAGGCTTTCCTTAGCTTCCTTCCTGCAGCCGCCAGGGAACCAATGCTCCGCCTGGCCACGGCCGGACCGCGTGCCACCTCCCCTACTAACCTTGAGAGCCACACCACTGGCCATCTGGAGTCAACCCACACCATCATCATACAGTATTCTGCAACCGATCCTCCAACCCCTCCCGAGCCCGACGATAAGACCTTTACGTATAGCCAGGTTCACATCACACTGCCCACAAGCTGAATAAACAAGATGATAGTAGCGAGGCCAGTTCATTCTGCCCGCTGGCATAAATATGAGAGTTTGGCCTTGACTGTGTGGACGCACACGAGTCGAACACATGCACACATACTCGCCAGAGTCATCAATACTGTCAACTTTCTGATTCGCATGCTAGGATGAAAAAAAAAAAAGCGAACGAGACCATACATCTAATATAACAGATTGTCCATCTATCTTCTTGCTTAATGGGAACACGCAGGGCAATATGCGAACGGCTGGACACCCCTTGCACGTTATCTTGTGTGGCTCGGCCTACCAGCAATAGGCCAGCTCCCACGAGCCCACCACTGAGTGTAGCAACTGTACCCATGTACACCAGCGGAACACACATCGAGTGTACAGTATATATGTTGACGGACGAAGAGCGAGGGACACTAACATACGGGTGAGAAAAAACATGTTTGGTAAGTTGCGGGTGACGCCTACAATAGTTAACGCCAGTGGTCCAGACGTGAGCCGACGACCAGACTCGGCGTGACGTGGGGTAAAGATGAAGGAAATAAGAGAGAGACCGGGGGAGCAGGCAACAAACGAAGCACCATACAAACCGTTACTACAGTCATTACTACAACACTACTACAGTAAGGACATACAAGTTGCTGGTTCACGAGCTACGTGGATCAAGTCAGAGTACCGAGACAAGATCACAAGTGTCAAACAAGACTTTACTCAAAGAACACCAAGCCAATTCATTTCTGACCTTCATAAATCAAATACAAGTAGAAATACGTATCAAAACAGCGAAGGGTACTTTGGCACGGACGCTGTAAAGCTTAATTGTAAAGCTTAAAGCTTAACTCTTTCAGCATGAAGACACGAGCCCTGAACACGACGGTACAGCCCTTGAGCTCAACGGGACAAATTTTAGGCAAGATGACCTAGCCTATGACTAGAACCTTAAGGATCAGGTCGAAGGTCGACCCAAGCTTCGTACCATAGTGATCCAAAGGTCAACTGTAGTCACTGTTTACAAACAGCCCACATCTGCCGGCGAAGTCATATTCCAGTACCAAGATAACAAGACACAAAATACAAGTAATCCAATAGCTGACGCAGGATAACATTCCCTTAACCCGCGCCAGAAATAACATTTTAAAAACCAACAATGCCAACCCAGGCGGGTTACTACTGTATAGATTCACCCGTAACTTAAACACAGTCAAGTGAAATTCCTATGATCACATCCTCGATCCAAACGGGTTGAATCTGATGTTTGCTTACGAGTGAACCCCCCCCCCCCCCCCCCCCCCCCCACCACACACACACACACAGCACCACCATCATGCTAGATTGGCCAGCTGTTGCAGTGTAAACATTACATAAGGCATCCTTTAACGTCAAGGCTACCGAAAGTATACCCAAGTACAAACACTTAAGGATATGCATTCGGACTCCATAAATTACCTTAAGGAGAGACGCGAGATAGATTATTAATATCTTTACACAGTAGACACCACAGTAGTGCTAAGTATCTCTTAAGATTCCCCCATCCATGAACAGTACAGTTACCAACTGCCACTTTGTTTCCGCAGATTAGCCTCACGCGCATCTTCCGGGTCCGGACACCAGCAATTGGACTGGATCCAGGCTGCATGGATGGGCTGTGTACCGGCAGGCTGACAAAGTGGCAAAATAGCAAAGATCTGCGACGCATGGAGACCGAGACGAACCTGCTCATCTGCTCAATCTAGCTCTTCCGAAACTCTGGCAGCGCTGCTGAAAAAGCGCGCGCGCACACACACACACACACCCACACACACACAATAGTAACTCGCTCCCGGTAAAACACAAACAGCAGTAACACAAGGCAACTACAAGAGTGACCGAGGATGGTCATGACAAACACACGACTCTCCGGGCTGGAACGTGCTAGCTAGTCCAAGCGTCGGCAACGGCAGAAAAACTGGAGCTGGTTTCCTGACGACAAACACTGGTTCGGTCTGTTGCAGCCCTCCGGAGGTCTCCATCTTCAGGTACATGGACACAGGTTTCCGACTCCTTCTGCACCACACGCGAGATCCTTTGACGTGTAATACCAAGCTCAAATAACAGCAGTCTGCGGACACCCATTCAGCTCCTCTGCTGGCCTAAAACCCACTTGGTTCTGGCCAGTTTGATCCGAGGGAGTGTGTAAGTGGCGTGGAGGGCCTTTTTTTGTTCACTATGATAGCGGTTAAGATGGGAAAAAAGGGGTTCGACACGGGTAGGAGCAGCCGAGAATCGCAAGACATCTCCAGGATCTATAAGCTGAGAAATGCAAGACAGCTACAAAACCTTAGATGTATGGCGAAGGTGTTACAGAGGTGTGTTGATTGTTTACTTGATATGTACCTTTGTTGCCTCGTTTTTTGAGCGGGGTCTACCAAGCTTGAGTAACATTTCCTTCCCCAAATGATGAGATTCGTGATATTGCCACAATTAAAAGAAAAAATAAAACTATCTCTGGGTAGGTCAGTGTGGGTGAGCAGTGAAGACGATAACGACTGGTGGTGAAGCAAGACCTGGCTGCCAACTGGTCGTGGGTTCAGTTAAACCAGCTTAACCTCGATACGTGAAGATACTAGGCCAAGGTGACTGGGTACAAGTATCTGTAGGTTAAAGTCTATTCAATTCTGACCAAACTCTTCGTGCCATTCTTGTGGAAAATACTACGCATCGACGCCCATTATATTTCGTGATCCACAACTACGAATCCATTCCCGTCAACACCGCACTTTCCACACGAGCACTGCAAGAAGCTGACATCTGATCACCAGTGGAGAATTCCGCCGCTAAACTCCACCCAGAAAAAGGTACAACGGCTCCAAGGGTTAACAAGTGTACGAGAACGGAGCTATTATGCACTCTAGGACAACCCCCCCCCCCCCCCACACACACACTGGAAATAGACGAGTACAGAGAGGCACATGGAGAAACCTCTTCCATCACAGTGAAATACGTAGAAGCACCAAGAGAGAGAGAGAGAGAGAAACCTTTTTCGTCAAAGCGAGGAACCTGTGCGAGTACGTGGGGGGGAGCGTGAAACCTGCCTCATCCCACGCTACTCACTCACCAGCTTCTGACTTAACCAACCATGGGGGAAGTTCCACAAGAGTATCCAAGAGGGGTTCTTCCTGAAGAAGCCATTCCTACTGTCATCCGATGGGTCTCTGCCTGAATTCCTACCCTGGAATCCTGCAGGAGGTGCTTCCCTAGTGACCACGACAGACTCTGGCCAGTGTCGCGTCCTTGGGATCCCCAAACGGTGCTTCACTAGTGATGTAACAAGGGCAGGTGGGGTTAAGATGCTGCCACAAGCTGTACAGTCGGCGTAAAAATATTACACGCACCTAACTAACATTAACAAGGATTAGAATTACCACCGACTTTTCAAATGATCAAAAGCCACAAAACATCAATTACGACGATATCTAGCGGCAAGATTTCAGTGCCAGGTTAAAAGACTCAGCCCCCAAATTTGGCACACGAAGGACGGAATACTGAATAACTGGACTTGGGCGACAGCGTTCCTGAGCAGCGAGTTCGTGAGCGGCGCCCGAGGGTCTGTACACTCCCACATGAAGCAGTCGACTGGTCCTTCCTCACCTTCCAGGCATTTATCTGTTTCCCTCCTGGGCTTCTTCCACTTGACCTTCTCATATCCTGTGTACGTTACATAAATGTCTTTAAAATCACTCAGCCCTTTCTTATCAACCAGGTACCAAGAATTTAGGAATTACAGATGATTCTATAAACCCATGGCTATCTCTGGCTGAGACGATCCTGTTGGAATAGTCAACCAAGTCAGTATACGTTATTTTCCACGGGCTTCTACACCAGCACTGCAGGACAACGACCACGACGGCCTGGGCTTAGCTGTACCCAACGCTCCACATACGTCGTTCCATTTCGTATCCTGAAGCAGTTGCAAGATGTGACCTCACTGGAGCACAATATACGAGAGGAATGCACCAAAAAATAATTTGTCTGGAACAATCGACTTCCAGAGTTAGGCTTTATTCCCTCTTCAATAAATATTCGAGGATAGATCGACAAAACTCCATAAGGTCAGTCCACCATCTGCCTCAACGTGCTGGGGAAAAAAAAGTTTGTTGTGTACATCATATTTCTTAAAAGTCCGACACTCACCACTGACGCTTCTCTATCCATGAAAGTCCTCCTACGTGCATGACCCGGGTAAATGCTGTCTAATGATGTACTACAACATGGTCTATCGTTTAGACATGTTCCTTATGGGCAGCATAATTGCAGCTATCAATGTTACATATCAATGATCAACCAGCTTCCATTAAAGGGTTCAATATCTTTCCCTCTTTACCAGCGTCGGACTTAACGAGTGGCAGAGTCCGCCCAATCACATACTGTGTAGTACTTAATTGTGAGAACCTCATCACTGCGGCGATTCACGCCGCGCGCTTATTCCCTCCATAAACAACACAGTTGCCTGGAGATCCACATACGTATGAACATCTAGGTAGCCGGTACGATACTCTCAGAGTGCCTCCAGAACGGTACGATACTGCCCGACTGGTGCAGTACTGCCTGAGTACCTCCAGACTGGTGCAGTACTGCCTGAGTACCCCCAGACTGGTACGGTACTGCCGGAGTACCTCCAGACTGGTGCGGTGTGCCGGAGTAGCTCCAGACTGGTGCGTTACTGCCGGAGTACCTCCAGATTGGTGCGGTGTGCCGGAGTACCTCCAGACTGGTGCAGTACTGCCTGAGTACCTCCAGACTGGTGCAGTACTGCCTGAGTACCTCCAGACTGGTGCAGTACTGCCTGAGTACCTCCAGACTGGTGCAGTACTGCCTGAGTACCTCCAGACTGGTGCAGTACTGCCTGAGTACCTCCAGACTGGTGCAGTACTGCCTGAGTACCTCCAGACTGGTGCAGTACTGCCTGAGTACCTCCAGACTGGTGCAGTACTGCCTGAGTACCTCCAGACTGGTGCAGTACTGCCTGAGTACCTCCAGACTGGTGCAGTACTGCCTGAGTACCTCCAGACTGGTGCAGTACTGCCTGAGTACCTCCAGACTGGTGCAGTACTGCCTGAGTACCTCCAGACTGGTGCAGTACTGCCTGAGTACCTCCAGACTGGTGCAGTACTGCCTGAGTACCTCCAGACTGGTGCAGTACTGCCTGAGTACCTCCAGACTGGTGCAGTACTGCCTGAGTACCTCCAGACTGGTGCAGTACTGCCTGAGTACCTCCAGACTGGTGCAGTACTGCCTGAGTACCTCCAGACTGGTGCAGTACTGCCTGAGTACCTCCAGACTGGTGCAGTACTGCCTGAGTACCTCCAGACTGGTGCAGTACTGCCTGAGTACCTCCAGACTGGTGCAGTACTGCCTGAGTACCTCCAGACTGGTGCAGTACTGCCTGAGTACCTCCAGACTGGTGCAGTACTGCCTGAGTACCTCCAGACTGGTGCAGTACTGCCTGAGTACCTCCAGACTGGTGCAGTACTGCCTGAGTACCTCCAGACTGGTGCAGTACTGCCTGAGTACCTCCAGACTGGTGCAGTACTGCCTGAGTACCTCCAGACTGGTGCAGTACTGCCTGAGTACCTCCAGACTGGTGCAGTACTGCCTGAGTACCTCCAGACTGGTGCAGTACTGCCTGAGTACCTCCAGACTGGTGCAGTACTGCCTGAGTACCTCCAGACTGGTGCAGTACTGCCTGAGTACCTCCAGACTGGTGCAGTACTGCCTGAGTACCTCCAGACTGGTGCAGTACTGCCTGAGTACCTCCAGACTGGTGCAGTACTGCCTGAGTACCTCCAGACTGGTGCAGTACTGCCTGAGTACCTCCAGACTGGTGCAGTACTGCCTGAGTACCTCCAGACTGGTGCAGTACTGCCTGAGTACCTCCAGACTGGTGCAGTACTGCCTGAGTACCTCCAGACTGGTGCAGTACTGCCTGAGTACCTCCAGACTGGTGCAGTACTGCCTGAGTACCTCCAGACTGGTGCAGTACTGCCTGAGTACCTCCAGACTGGTGCAGTACTGCCTGAGTACCTCCAGACTGGTGCAGTACTGCCTGAGTACCTCCAGACTGGTGCAGTACTGCCTGAGTACCTCCAGACTGGTGCAGTACTGCCTGAGTACCTCCAGACTGGTGCAGTACTGCCTGAGTACCTCCAGACTGGTGCAGTACTGCCTGAGTACCTCCAGACTGGTGCAGTACTGCCTGAGTACCTCCAGACTGGTGCAGTACTGCCTGAGTACCTCCAGACTGGTGCAGTACTGCCTGAGTACCTCCAGACTGGTGCAGTACTGCCTGAGTACCTCCAGACTGGTGCAGTACTGCCTGAGTACCTCCAGACTGGTGCAGTACTGCCTGAGTACCTCCAGACTGGTGCAGTACTGCCTGAGTACCTCCAGACTGGTGCAGTACTGCCTGAGTACCTCCAGACTGGTGCAGTACTGCCTGAGTACCTCCAGACTGGTGCAGTACTGCCTGAGTACCTCCAGACTGGTGCAGTACTGCCTGAGTACCTCCAGACTGGTGCAGTACTGCCTGAGTACCTCCAGACTGGTGCAGTACTGCCTGAGTACCTCCAGACTGGTGCAGTACTGCCTGAGTACCTCCAGACTGGTGCAGTACTGCCTGAGTACCTCCAGACTGGTGCAGTACTGCCTGAGTACCTCCAGACTGGTGCAGTACTGCCTGAGTACCTCCAGACTGGTGCAGTACTGCCTGAGTACCTCCAGACTGGTGCAGTACTGCCTGAGTACCTCCAGACTGGTGCAGTACTGCCTGAGTACCTCCAGACTGGTGCAGTACTGCCTGAGTACCTCCAGACTGGTGCAGTACTGCCTGAGTACCTCCAGACTGGTGCAGTACTGCCTGAGTACCTCCAGACTGGTGCAGTACTGCCTGAGTACCTCCAGACTGGTGCAGTACTGCCTGAGTACCTCCAGACTGGTGCAGTACTGCCTGAGTACCTCCAGACTGGTGCAGTACTGCCTGAGTACCTCCAGACTGGTGCAGTACTGCCTGAGTACCTCCAGACTGGTGCAGTACTGCCTGAGTACCTCCAGACTGGTGCAGTACTGCCTGAGTACCTCCAGACTGGTGCAGTACTGCCTGAGTACCTCCAGACTGGTGCAGTACTGCCTGAGTACCTCCAGACTGGTGCAGTACTGCCTGAGTACCTCCAGACTGGTGCAGTACTGCCTGAGTACCTCCAGACTGGTGCAGTACTGCCTGAGTACCTCCAGACTGGTGCAGTACTGCCTGAGTACCTCCAGACTGGTGCAGTACTGCCTGAGTACCTCCAGACTGGTGCAGTACTGCCTGAGTACCTCCAGACTGGTGCAGTACTGCCTGAGTACCTCCAGACTGGTGCAGTACTGCCTGAGTACCTCCAGACTGGTGCAGTACTGCCTGAGTACCTCCAGACTGGTGCAGTACTGCCTGAGTACCTCCAGACTGGTGCAGTACTGCCTGAGTACCTCCAGACTGGTGCAGTACTGCCTGAGTACCTCCAGACTGGTGCAGTACTGCCTGAGTACCTCCAGACTGGTGCAGTACTGCCTGAGTACCTCCAGACTGGTGCAGTACTGCCTGAGTACCTCCAGACTGGTGCAGTACTGCCTGAGTACCTCCAGACTGGTGCAGTACTGCCTGAGTACCTCCAGACTGGTGCAGTACTGCCTGAGTACCTCCAGACTGGTGCAGTACTGCCTGAGTACCTCCAGACTGGTGCAGTACTGCCTGAGTACCTCCAGACTGGTGCAGTACTGCCTGAGTACCTCCAGACTGGTGCAGTACTGCCTGAGTACCTCCAGACTGGTGCAGTACTGCCTGAGTACCTCCAGACTGGTGCAGTACTGCCTGAGTACCTCCAGACTGGTGCAGTACTGCCTGAGTACCTCCAGACTGGTGCAGTACTGCCTGAGTACCTCCAGACTGGTGCAGTACTGCCTGAGTACCTCCAGACTGGTGCAGTACTGCCTGAGTACCTCCAGACTGGTGCAGTACTGCCTGAGTACCTCCAGACTGGTGCAGTACTGCCTGAGTACCTCCAGACTGGTGCAGTACTGCCTGAGTACCTCCAGACTGGTGCAGTACTGCCTGAGTACCTCCAGACTGGTGCAGTACTGCCTGAGTACCTCCAGACTGGTGCAGTACTGCCTGAGTACCTCCAGACTGGTGCAGTACTGCCTGAGTACCTCCAGACTGGTGCAGTACTGCCTGAGTACCTCCAGACTGGTGCAGTACTGCCTGAGTACCTCCAGACTGGTGCAGTACTGCCTGAGTACCTCCAGACTGGTGCAGTACTGCCTGAGTACCTCCAGACTGGTGCAGTACTGCCTGAGTACCTCCAGACTGGTGCAGTACTGCCTGAGTACCTCCAGACTGGTGCAGTACTGCCTGAGTACCTCCAGACTGGTGCAGTACTGCCTGAGTACCTCCAGACTGGTGCAGTACTGCCTGAGTACCTCCAGACTGGTGCAGTACTGCCTGAGTACCTCCAGACTGGTGCAGTACTGCCTGAGTACCTCCAGACTGGTGCAGTACTGCCTGAGTACCTCCAGACTGGTGCAGTACTGCCTGAGTACCTCCAGACTGGTGCAGTACTGCCTGAGTACCTCCAGACTGGTGCAGTACTGCCTGAGTACCTCCAGACTGGTGCAGTACTGCCTGAGTACCTCCAGACTGGTGCAGTACTGCCTGAGTACCTCCAGACTGGTGCAGTACTGCCTGAGTACCTCCAGACTGGTGCAGTACTGCCTGAGTACCTCCAGACTGGTGCAGTACTGCCTGAGTACCTCCAGACTGGTGCAGTACTGCCTGAGTACCTCCAGACTGGTGCAGTACTGCCTGAGTACCTCCAGACTGGTGCAGTACTGCCTGAGTACCTCCAGACTGGTGCAGTACTGCCTGAGTACCTCCAGACTGGTGCAGTACTGCCTGAGTACCTCCAGACTGGTGCAGTACTGCCTGAGTACCTCCAGACTGGTGCAGTACTGCCTGAGTACCTCCAGACTGGTGCAGTACTGCCTGAGTACCTCCAGACTGGTGCAGTACTGCCTGAGTACCTCCAGACTGGTGCAGTACTGCCTGAGTACCTCCAGACTGGTGCAGTACTGCCTGAGTACCTCCAGACTGGTGCAGTACTGCCTGAGTACCTCCAGACTGGTGCAGTACTGCCTGAGTACCTCCAGACTGGTGCAGTACTGCCTGAGTACCTCCAGACTGGTGCAGTACTGCCTGAGTACCTCCAGACTGGTGCAGTACTGCCTGAGTACCTCCAGACTGGTGCAGTACTGCCTGAGTACCTCCAGACTGGTGCAGTACTGCCTGAGTACCTCCAGACTGGTGCAGTACTGCCTGAGTACCTCCAGACTGGTGCAGTACTGCCTGAGTACCTCCAGACTGGTGCAGTACTGCCTGAGTACCTCCAGACTGGTGCAGTACTGCCTGAGTACCTCCAGACTGGTGCAGTACTGCCTGAGTACCTCCAGACTGGTGCAGTACTGCCTGAGTACCTCCAGACTGGTGCAGTACAGATAACGCATGCCACGTCAACGTCTGAGGCTTATAATCAAGGTCTCCGAATAAATGAGCAAACGAAAAACAAAATATGACTTTTCGTTTCCCTTACACATATATCTTCTTTACAATACATTCCCATATGACGGTGCGGCGCCGGGGTCAGCAATACACTTGATACGCTGGAAATATGGGCCGTATCTATATTTCCCTCCAGGTTAGAAGTTTGAAGGTGTGGCTCTATAACGTGTACGAAAAACGAATATAGGACAGGTGTATGTAGGGTTCCGGCCACGTGTTTCAGTACAAGCCGAGTGTACACAATGGACTGTATTCTGCTTGATGTTTTGGGTGTGTGTTTATCATGTGTAGATTCGGAAGAGTTCCGACAAGGTGTGTATTGGTGGCGTGTTCCGGTCAGGTGAGTGGCGCAGGTAGCTCTGTCCCAGGCAGGTGAGTGGCGCAGGTACCACTGTCCCAGGCAGGTGAGTGGCGCAGGTACCACTGTCCCAGGCAGGTGAGTGGCGCAGGTACCACTGTCCCAGGCAGGTGAGTGGCGCAGGTACCACTGTCCCAGGCAGGTGAGTGGCGCAGGTACCACTGTCCCAGGCAGGTGAGTGGCGCAGGTACCACTGTCCCAGGCAGGTGAGTGGCGCAGGTACCACTGTCCCAGGCAGGTGAGTGGCGCAGGTACCACTGTTCCGCTCAGGTGAGTGGTGTTGCCAGGCATCGCTGTCCCAGCCAGTGTAGAGAAGCAGCCTATGTGTAGGCCTGGAGTAGACTATGACCTGACTGACAGGTGATACCAACCGTAAGCAGATCAAATCTCTTGACTTAAATGCCGGCGGGAACTTCCTGGCGTGTGGCTTGACCCCGAACTTCTCTGGGCCCCGCGGCATCCCAGCCAACGACTTCCGCTGCCGCCCGCCAACAATGGCGCCGGCACGCACTCCTATTGACTTATCATTACCAGCGACCGTTCTCGGCCACTCCCTAGCTTGTTCCTGGCTTCCTCGCCATCATCATCTGCAGGAGTACTATCCATGTGACCTCGGCGGCTGCGTGCCACCATAACAAACACTTGGGACCTCCAAAAGAGGTCTTTACCTTTGACTTTTTGTCTTTTCAGACTCGTGACCTCCGTCTTGCTACACATCCCAAGGCTTCCCTGCCCTGATGCAGCCTCCTGCCACATACACGCACGTCTACAACTACGACACGAGCCTCGTCTCGAACGTGGTTTCCATCCCACACTAGAGGCCGAGGGAGGAGCCAAGGAGAGAGAACTGCTGGTACCCGCACCATCACACACCACACCTTCCATGGTGATAATGATCTTACAGCATCACACCGGCAGCAGCTCAAATATACAGTGACTTATCATCCATTGTGTGTGTGTGTGTGTGTGTGTGTGTGTGTGTGTGTGAGCACGTCTCGGTAATGCATGCGCATCAAGCATACCGTGAAATAAAATGTATATTTTGGAAGACTTACTTAAATAGATAAAAAAAAAATAAAACGCATCCAGACCGGGGATACGGGCCGGCAACTACAGCAATGGTTACGTTTAATACCAGCACTATCGCGGTTAATTCACTTGTTTGGGAGGCGACAGCCACACACAGCTCTGTAACCGACGCCTCCACCCTGCCTCGCCTCGCCCGACAATTAATGGTCGCCCGCAAAGCCACAGTGCATCCACCTCCTCGTATTATCCCACGCTCGATTCTCATCCCAGTGATAACAAAGCAAACTCCGCCTCACACGAGCGGTGACACTTACGCACCATAGTAAGCGTACGCCCAACGAACCCAACACAAGCCCACGCAGCAACATATAAACTTAACACCCATACGTAAACACCAAGCGACATCCTGTAATACATCCCCAACACCCACACCAGAACACACACACACACACACACACACACACTATGCCGTCCACATTTCGATTAAATTCTTTCCCAAGGTGCCAATTTCATCTTTTTAAGAGCAGCCTGCCAACACCCTGTGTGAGAATACACCAAAATAGTACAGTGCTATCTAGAATCTTCATAAACCACTAGTAATATCAAGTTTTAAAGAGGTAAGTCAACGCTGATGAGCTTAGGTTTAGAAGCCACAGATGATTAACAAATGACTATGAAATATACCATGTCGACTCTATCACAGGCAAAGTTCTCTCTCCTATATTCCATTACATGTAACTTCACCATCCACACAGAACCATGGCCAAACCTCAGCAGGCTGCCACATCCTCCAATGCAAGTTTGACTGATGAAGAACTGGATGTGTGTGTGTGTGTGTGTGTGTGTGTAATTTCCTATTCGAGTCAATTTTACACACGTGGGGGACCCGACCCGAGTACTTCCTTTATCAACAAGCCTTTTCAATCTTCTTGAGCTGTTGGCATTCACAGTTCCCTTCCTTAGACCATTCCAACCATCCACCAACCTAACAGTAGACCGGTAATTCTTTACATACTATGGGAACGGCGGCTTAAATCAGCTTCTGATCATGGCCTCTTGATAAACTCTGGTGCTGCAACTTGTGAAGAACTGTTCCCTGTCGTCATCCAACTGATCTAGGAACTTAAAGTTTGTCATCAGGTCACCTCTCTCTCTCTCTCTCTCTCTCTCTCTCTCTCTCTCTCTCTCTCTCTCTCTCTCTCTCTCTGACATCTTTGTAGCCCTCAACCTTTCATAATAGCTCAGTTCTCCCAATTCTGGAACCATATTGTTTGGTTACCTGAGGGTGTGGTTTTTGTGAGAGAGAGAGAGAGAGAGAGAGAGAGAGAGAGAGAGAGAGAGAGAGAGAGAGAGAGAGAGAGAGAGAGAGAGAGGTGCAGTGCTTCCGGCCGGTAGTCGCAGCACTGGCCGCCACACCAGAGAAAGCTACAACACCCTGCCCCAGGCCACCGCCTCTGATGGGGGACGTGGCAGGCTCACCAGGTCCTGGGGGTGTGGAGGATTGGGCCGGCTGGATGACTGGGAAAACTGCTGCTCCAGGCACTAAAATCAGAAAGTGCCGCTGAATGAATGAGCGAGCAGGGAGGGGTGGAAGTGTTACTACGCTGGTCAGCAGGATACAGCTCGGGTGAACAAAGGTCCCGCATGCTAGGCTCCTGTGACACCGCCTCGCTGAGGGTCGGGCGCTCTGCACGTGCTCTTACGTGGTGCGTTGGGAAGGCTCCCAGGGAAGAGTAGCGAAGCAAGTTCAGCCTCAAATCATCTCTTATTTACCAATTGACCAGCCTCCCAGCTGTAGCGTGGTCGAGACGCTGTGAAGTTAAATTCAGACGAAGTTCATGACGGAGACAGTCTAAGCGACGGGATTTATAAAAGAGAAATCATGGGCTGTTGTACGTGAAAATCTTCACTTGCATTGTATGATGGTACAAAGAATAGCGTTGTTGATGCCTTGATCTTAGGGACACCCGTGGGTGTGGTCGCCGAAGCCAGTTCGGCTACCCGCAGTTACATCTTATAAAAGCTTATCATAAAATTGGCTTTAGCAACAGCGAGACCTTACCAGGTCGAACAGTGGGTTGTCCACGTATGTATGAAGCCAAGGAAGCAACATTCAAGGAAGGACACCACACCAGACTGTTTTTGTGTGTGTTTGCGTCATCCACAACACCATCATCACCAGTTGCCTACAATATCTATCACGGAGGTAAACAGTGTTCGCTCCCTCCTTGACACGTTGCATTTCATTACAACTAAGCAATAATGCTGGTCACGTAGTAATCACAACATTACACCTTACCACAGCCGCACCCCAGCCCTGCCTGTGTACCCATACTACCACAGCTTTGGTTGTGTACCCACACTACCACAGCTCTGGTTGTGTACTCACAGTGCCACAGCTGTGGTTGTGTACGCACACTATTATAGCCCTAGTTGTATACTCACACTGCCACAGCTGTGGTTGTGTACCCACACTATCACGATCCTACCACAGCTTTGGTTGTATACCCGCATTACCAACACCACCTTACCAGAGCTCTGGACGTGGTGGTACAGGGCTATCCTGGAGATCTCCCTGGGTTGGAGGCATATGGTGGTGCTCCGTGTACCTGGCTAAAGTGGTAGTGACGTGAGGGCCAAGGCCAGTCACTCACCAACCATCCTTACCCGCTATATGGATCACCCATCCAAACACACATTAACCCGGGATATTACAGTGGGTGGCAGATCCATGCTAAGGCAACGGCGAGCTGGTTGTATAAGACGCCGATCTAATCTCAATCATTTTTACGTCGAACCCTTATGTAGTGGTCAGTACTGTATGTCTACATGTCCCTCATCTAGGAACAATTCTGACCGCACAAGAGAATAAGGAAGATCCATGAGCTATCAAAAGTTGCCGCTAAAAGAATGAAGCGAGCTTTCGTATGCGCAGGAAGCTTACATAACATCAGCGCCAATGTTTTTGAGGTCAAAGAATGTACAGACAGAGAAGGGTGTCGCGTCCTTGTATGGAGCACTACATGTGGAGGACTCCTCTTTCACATTCCTTTCCAAGAGCGTTCAACAAAACAACTTGCATGAACCCCTTCCACTTATTCTTCACCAAAGATGCCTCCCTCTCCCTTTCTTACAGTTATACCTTATGGCAGGTTGTCGAGTGGTGGGAGTTTGCCTGCCTCCCACAGTGGATATAGGTCACGCACGCACCACCCGACTGGTCACGATGTCCCATACATTATGTTAACGTTGACATCTCTGCAACTGGCAGACTCAGTGTCTGCTGCTTTCCTCTCGCTGCTGGGCTGCAAGTCTTATTTTTGTTGCCTTTCAAAAGACTAGTTTACTATTACAGGAAAAATGGATGTCACTTTATCTTGTTTCCCCTCATCCGGCTAGACCTTCAAGTCATTAGTGCCCTTCATCAGTAAAATCATTATTATTACTATCATTATATATATATATATATATATATATATATATATATATATATATATATATATATATATATATATAGGCTTGGATGGGAGCATTGCTCCAAGTGTTTTCATAAACTCAATTAATGTTGAATCCATTTGACCACAAACGATTCATTTCATACATTATGTATTACGTCAGACTAAACAACGTCTTGGAACATCTGTTTCCGACCTCAATTTTGTGCCGCAGCTCAAGATCGCAAAAGGACCAGCAAAGCCTTCTCACCACCTTCGCCTGACCCAATACATCTTGGAGGCCGTGTCCTAGACAGGGTCGTACGTACCGAAATTTACTAGCATCACCAATGGAAGCCACACCGTTCCATTGTGACTTTCCACTCTACCTCTCTCTCACTTCTAATAATAACAATGTAAATAAAAAAAAATGTTAGAGAAACATAGCGTTCTAGTGTGTGTCTATAACTCTGGAGATTCACTTTACAATTAATATAGTGACATTTCCTTGGAAGCTTAAGTGCCAACAGTACCTATAGCCTAGTTTCCTGTATCAGTGACATTTCCACGTCTACTAGCTTTGTTACTTTCTCCATACACATTTTACACGACACATTTAAGTGTAAAGCGGATCTGATTGTGCCTGTTTGCACTCTTCTACTTCTTTCAGATACATATACTTCTGACAAAAGTTTTTGAACTTGTGGCTGACGACCCAGTAATTATTTACAGTAACTTGGCAAAAGTATCAACTTTATAATGCTCTTTGAGAACTATGCGAGAAGGAATCCACAAAATTTGGATACAAATGCCTTTACCAGTAGTATTTACATATCTGTATCCGGCTTCGGAGACGAGCATGTTACATTCTGGTCTTAGGGTATTAAGGGCAATTATTGAGGATGGAGAATCAGAGATATTCAAATTATATGGATGTAGTCTCTGTAAACTGTACAGCGATGGGTATGGCGGAAAATTCAGTATGTAAAGTATGTGCCTCATTATTAATTCAAAACACTTTTCTTGAAGTGCGGGGCTAAACTACAACAACAGTACTTCCAACCCTCCTAGTGTCAAAACTGAGAGCCATCAGGGACAGATACTCTTCGTTATGTTATTTTCAGTTTGAAGTTTATGTATGTGTTCAAAAACACTGGTTGAAGACACAGAGTTGAAGACTGAAATTCTCATTGCTGGATAAGCAGTTATGGTGATATTAAAGGGAAGCACACTCACTTACTAATTTTGTACAACTGTTGCACTCCAAACATTGTCATGCGAGTGGCTGTTAATTGCACCCATTTAGATTCACTAGGTTCATCGTGTATGTATCATAATTCTACGGAGATAATCAGCTGGGTCGGCGGGTAGAGGATTCAGTCCTATGATGAGAATGACTTCCAAATATTCTGTCTTCAACGTTAGGCAAGCGGATAACTTTAATGATTTTAGGAAAAAGTACAGTTCTAAAGTATTCATTTTGGAGGATTTTTTTTCAAAAATATAAATGGCTCCCATATCGGCGACTGATAATCTATTACAACCTTCCACAGGCCAGGCACATCAGTACAGTAATTCTAATAATTTCATTCGGGTTGTACCCTACCACAACTCAAAGAGCTCTTTGCTTAACTGTAAAACTGTCGACTTTAGCTTCTGTATAGCTGCCGCAGTCCAGGGAAGACCTATCCATCGAGCCAGACCAGTGTCAAGGTCCTTACGCCACACAATAAGGCTTTCCAGGGGTGGACGCCTAAACAAATCGCGAGCTCTGCAGGGGTGGTGGGTTCCCGAGATACAGCGAGGCTCCGCACAACAAGGGTCGTCAGTCGAGGTATCCTCATCACGTCCACAATCATTACAGCTAATACATTCACTCCCAGCAACACAATCCGCCACATTACCAGCATAACTAACACCAATTGACGAGACAATGATAACAATGGCAAATTTCCCAAGGCCGCAGGGCAACGCGGCGAGCCAGTGTTGTTGCCTTACTCTCTCTTACGTCTGCCCGGACCCACTCACTACCTGCTACCCTAAACACTTGACTGACCTGCTCCTCACCCGACATCCTCCACCCCTGACTGTCCGGCCCGACATCTGCCACTCACCATACACTGCTCCTCCCTCGATTAGCCATCAGTTCCCCCCAAACTGAACAACTTCCCATGACAAGCCACAGTGCATATCTGTCAACTGCGGACAAATTAATTTGAGTCCCAGTTTGCAAAATAATTTCCGAACACTGGTAATATATATATATCACATTCTTCAGCGCAGGACAATTGTTTCTATGGCGAGAGAGTCATAAACAATTTATTCCTACTCTAGCCTTGTGGGTTTCCTAACAGATTTTACAAAATTACGACCAACAAATTAATCGGTTACACCACCACTTCAATGTACCTTTCCAAACGTTCTCAACATTATTCCCGTACCAACCACTGTGGCCAGGAGATGCACACAATACCTTCATCTGGCACCGCAAACATTTCCAGTCGAGACTCGTGGTGGTGCTGTTAGGGTGGCCCCGGGCAGCGGAAGAGAGAAGGGGGAAAGCCAGCCCGCACGTCGCTCTGTGACGTCCCCTGCCACCACGGCCACACGTGCTTGGGTGTGGGAGGGAAACACTCTCATTCCATGGTAAGATCTTTTTGAGCAGCGTCATGTTCAGAGGTCAATGTCGTCGTGCTCAAGTGGTCGTGCCGTCGACCACAGGGGGTCAAACCACCACAAGAAAGCTATCTGCCACAAGCTATCACGATTCTCACCAGATTCCCTGCATGAAAGCCGGAAGGAAAAGCAGGAGTGTACGTGTGTTGGAACACCATTAACAAGTATCTCACGCCCTCCCTGCCTTCACTCACAAGAGCAACCCAGCAAAAGGAAATGTTAAACTGGTCGACGTGTAACTATCAACTTACAAAACAATAATCACATTACCTTCAACTCTTGGTGCAGGATCAGTTCACGCCCTTACCTGTGAAAGAAGGATAAACAAAATTACTTATCTCTTTGTAACACACATAATGGGCACATATATATATATATTTATATATATATATATATATATATATATATATATATATATATATATATATATATATATAAATACATATCGAAATATAACTTTGCTTATAGATTTGATGCTCATTTCTTTTTGCACTCGAGGACTAGCATCCTGTGTGCCCCCACCACTAGCTCGACCACGCAATACTCGGACACCTGCTGCGACACACGATTACAGTATGGGTGGCCGTTATTAGCTCATGGGTGGGCCGTTATTAGCTCATGGGTGGGCCGTTTTGATAACTGTTTCTTTCCCCACAACTCGAAGCTTTTTGGAACTATTAATCATATCAAGTCCTTCCCAACAACTATGACCTGGCGCATTTCAAAGCATAGGTTTTGCACCTCCTCCAAATTCATACTTTCCCTGGTCTATTCTTTTCCACTTTCAATAACCTCATGTATTTCAATTAAGGCTCGGCCTTGATGCGGACTTCTGTCCATGACTGTTGCCTCCAATGTAAAAAGAAAAGATAAAAACAAGGCTTACAAGTGTTTATCAACCATTTCCACAAAAGGCCCATGAGAATGCATCCAGACCAAAAAACAATTTATGCTCTCAGTTATAAACCATCTGGTGCCACTACATCCCAACTTACCCAACCTCATTATATATTAGCGAAGACTCGTGCAGTGATACGAGAGCAATTACTATGGGCGTGAAGCTGTCACAGATTCCTCACATCTAGCTGCTAGTTGAATTCATCAGAAAATATTGAAATCAAATGGGAGAAGATTATGGTAATGCGAGTGGTTTACAAGTGCTTACATGAGAAAGACAGACAACAGAAGGCCCGACTAGCTACGACTGGGTTGACCGGTGAAAAAAAAAAAATGTAATTCCGCTCAGGAGTCTTTTAATCTATCACAGACTCCTTGCTTCTGCACATTAGCCTTCTAGTGTCCCCGAAACAACACAGCTTCGCTACTATAGCGTGAAAAGCCGAGCCGTGGAGGATCTTCAGGAACAACAGCCTAGCTTACATAGAAGCCTTACCCACGTCCACGGAACTAGACTCACCTCCAACCTTCACATCATCATGGTTCATGGATGTCCTTTAGATCTACGTTCTTTTTTTTTTTTTCTATATTTCAACTCGTTGCACAGTATTCTGAACGAGTCACTAA